>NW_020956807.1:165172-196331 GCF_003031625.1 Empidonax traillii
TTTCATTTATTTTTATTGCAGTAGCTCCTAGGACTCCGTAAGTGGAGTAAGCCCTTATGTTTCTCACAACATGGAAAATCAGTGAGAAAGAATTATATAAAGAAGCTGAAGGCTGTGAGGTTTTTAAGAAAGAGGTGGTGGTTAGTTGAAGGCAGATTTCAGGAAAAAGATGTAATACTGGTTTTAAGTCTTCTCTGAGAGCTTAAAAAACACTTAGGACACAAATATAAGCGGGTATTTCCAGGTAGAAAAGTTTTCTTGAAAAGAAAGGTGAAAGGGTTTGGTACTAGATGAAAAGAGATGGGTTATACTTAAGATTTTTGCTGGTATTTTATATTAAATATCAGAGTGACTGCATATACTTTTGTACTATGCGTGGAAAGAGCTGAAAAGGTATAAGATTTAACATTAGAGAAGAAGAAAAATAAAGGTAAGCACCATAAGAGAAATTGAACACAGAATAAACTAGTAAGAACACAAAAAGGAGAATTACATTGTAACACTGGAAAGAATACAGGAAAAAGAATGAAAGGGAGAAGAAGGAAGACAAGTGCAATTCTGAATTTCGTCAGTTTTCTCTGTAGGGGCATGAAAAATGTGACAAAGTATACTGATGCTGTACTCCTCTAAGTAAGAGTTATTGATAACATAAAAATAAGGCTACTGATACAGAGAATTGTGCTGATCTCTGATCCCCTTGTTCCATTTCGTACAACTAGTGTGATAGTTTTTCATCTAGATGTTAAATCACTCTGACTGGTTGTCCCATTTAAAACTCCTTAAAGTGTTAAAGTGGCAAAGTGTATCTCTCAAAATTATTGCTCCAGCTGTTCCATAGTCTCTCTTACTAAGAAGTGATGCCATTGTGTCAGTTTGATTCTAAATATCCACAGTGAAAAAGCATCCTGAAATTACTGATCCTACATCAAATGCTACATTTGCCCTTGTTACCTCTGGGTATGATACACGGCTTTTAGAGTTGTAGGAATATAAGGTTCTGGGGATCTTTTATTCTTCTGGATAAGCAAGAAAGACTTACGGAAAGTGTAAAGAAACTGTTAGACCTGTAGTCATTTAGCTTGCACCCTGTTTGAAAAGCCATTGGTTAACCAGCACAAGCTTTATAATCTGAGAATTGAAGACAAGTAGTACAGATAGACAAGAGGTTAGCTTCATGGAGTAATTCATGACAGAAAATTGTGTGAATTCTACAGTAAACATGAGTTCAGATTAAGCTGCATTTTTCAGGATTCTTGTAAGATATTTTATTAGCACTGTGATTTTTTATAAATTAAAAATGGGATTATGAAAAAAATTTGGGAAGATTAGGTGGTTTTTTTTTTAGAAAATGAAGTAACTTTTTTGTGATTAACCTTTTATCTTAAAACCTCAGCTAGAGAAGTACCTAAAAGTTGAGATTAATAAAAGCTGAAATTCTCAACATTATGACATTTTATGTAAAGCTGTTAAAAAAACCCACCATATATAATGGAGAAAAAAAATTTACAGAAATAAACTATACAGGGAAAGACATTAATGGTACAAACATAGATATCTATAAGCACATATAGACAGATATATATATACACACCAATATTGGCACAGCAATATGGTTGACAGCAGCTGCACATGACCCAGCAGTGTATCCAGGTGGCCAAGAAGGTCAGTGGCATCCTGGCCTGTATTAGTAGTGTGTCCCAGCAGGACCAGGGCAGTGATTGTCCCTCTGTACTCAGCACTACTGAGGACATACCTCAAATCCGGTGTTCAGTTTTGGGCCCTTCACTACAAGAAAGAAATTAAACTGCTAAAGATTGGACATTAGGAAAAGATTTCTTCACAGGAGGGGTTATCAAGCCTTGGAGCAGGCTAGTCAGGGAAGTGGCATCCCTGGAGATATTTGAAAGATGTGTAGGTGTGGCACTTAAGGACATGGTTTAGGATTGGATTTAGCCATCCTGGGTTAGAAGTTGGACTCAGTCTTAGAGATCTTTTCCAACATGGATGATCTATGATTCTGTAAGTTTTACATTATTGTATGGAAACTTTAAGAAAAATGTTAAGGAAAAACAGTAATTATGAATGCAATGTTACAATTTGACTTAGGCATTTTGATTTATGCAGCTCAAAGAACTGCTGGAAATATATTTATGATACAACTTCTTGCTGCTATTACATAATAGCAAGCATTTAAATGAATAAATTTATTTAAAATGTGCATTTTACATCTGGATATGATGTATTAGGAAGAACAATGTATTTGCATATGCTGTTCTAAAAACATAATGCGCAATATAAATATATGTCTTTTTAATTTTTCTCTTCAAATGTATCCAAAGTTTTAGAACTCTGAAATGATTTTGCATTTGTGTCCATGTAGACTGGCATTATGATTCCTGAGTGTTCATTAAAACTTGAGATAATTTTCTTTTATTTTTTAAAAATTTGTTGGGTAAAGAAAGGAACATGTATTTTAAATATAGTTAATATTCTATTAATTGCTATTATTTATGAAGAGGAAAGGAAACATCTATCATGACAATAATTATTACATTTTGTCTGTGATTATCATGCAATTCAGTATATGGTGAAATGAAATCTGTGGAGTATCAGTGGTATGTTTTACACCATTTATTAATAGAACAGTTAATTTACCTATCTCCCAACAGTCTGGATTGTAATATTGAGCAGCAGTATTTTAGAATGTTATGTCTTCCTGTCTTCATTTCAGGTTTTAAATATTCCCCTTATAAAGAAAGGGACATGTGAGGCAAAATAAAAAGGAATCTACCTGAGCAAATCTTTTAAAATTCTTCCCTGGAGAAGACACAATCTGTCACGCAGCGTGTATTAATGTGATTAGAATATTTTCTAAAGAAAAATAAATTGTGCCGCTACTGCTGGGATATACCTTTGGGTTTTTCTTAGAAATGTCATGGCAATGTGGAAAATTGATTGAAACATTCCCTTGAGTTAAACCTTGAGTTTGGTGTTTGAATAATACTCAGTGAGGCTCAGCTGTGATTCACAGGAATTTCATTATTTTGGGTTACTACCATAAAATTTTCTTTGGCATTTCTAATTTTGGTGTTGCAGTATACTTGCGTGCAGAAAAGAGGCCAAAATTAATTTGGAGTGCAATACACACAACAAATATGACCTCTCATTCTGTATATATCTCAGGATTTTTTAAGAGCTCTCTTTTCATGTAGGATCATCACTGATCCTATATAAAAATAAGTTAAAAACACCCAGACATTTAAGAGTTTATCAATTCCAAATCTAAATTTATATACATTAGCTCAAAAGATATGCAACCTAATCTCAATTCCAAAATTCTGTGTGATTTTTGACAAGTTATTGTCACACGATCTGGGAGAATAAAAAGACTGATAAAGCAGATGAATGGCTTTGCTCATGTAATTAGTAAATTAAGAATTTTTAAAATCTAGAATAATTTTTTTTATTACTTATTTTTTCCTAAGCAGAAAATACAATCCCACCTGGTAATAATTTCTATATCATTGTTAAGTAAGGATGTGTTTTTCTGGGTCTGGGGGAGAATGTGATGTGTGTGGAGTTATAAGAACAGAAGGAGGTGTCTACTTGAAAAAGACGAAGAGTTCTTTAGTCTCTTTGAAGGGTCTCCATAGATAGAGGTCTCCAAGATCCAAGGGATTTCTCTCACTGCTCCCATCTGTATGTCCAGCTGATCACAAGATTAGGCATGTATGGCTGGTCACACAGACTGACATGGATAGAGGCATCTTACTGTCCACAAAAACACCAACAGCACTGAAACGTACAGGAAAACCATAGGCAAATCCTGTTTCTGCATTTGGGTCAATGGGAAAAGGAGTTTGGTAGCAGCGACACAGACTCACATGTTCATGTGCTTCCACAACCTTCCATATCCTGACCCAGGAGCTGCACCCAGATCCCACTCCTACGAGGTGCTACCCACCCTGTGACCAAGGGCCCTTTCTGACCTCATCCTGCTCACCAGTCAGTTCTTACTAATGTTCACTAGTGTCACACGTGCTCACACTCTGGACAGAAGGCACACTTGCACACTAGTCAGGAACAGAGTTTTAAAATAACAGAGGACAGGCTATAGTGGTTTGGTGCAGGGATTAGTGAGAGACGCTTAACCCTACCTCTTTTCCCACACTTTTTTCTCTCTTACCTAGCATGATCCCCGCTGTTACCTTCCTTTGGCTCTCAGCATACCACAAAAAGTTTTGCAGTCTGCAACTCCCATTAAAAAAAAAAAAAAAAAAATCTCAACTTTTACGTAATCTCACAAATTCCCTTTAATATTCCACAGTATTCCAATTTTCATGAGACCCAAGGCGATATTTTTCCCCATTATAATTACTTATTAAATTCTGATTAAATTGCTTTAAGATTACAGTGATACATTTAATTTCTCATCGGTCAGAAACTTAAGAGTTCTGGTCTTTGTTAGTATCTCCACTAAATCCTGCTTATTAAAGCTTATGCCTGTGTGTATACCATTCATTACTTCCCTCATTTCTTGTCTTTGCTTCCTGTACTTAGAGGTCCTTGGCTCCAAGTGTCCTTGCATTCCAGATACCCTTACAAGCTGTATTTCTTAGGTGTGATTGAGTTGTATTAACATAAATATTTAATGCAATTCAGACAATCTCAGGAATACTGTAAAAAACCCACTATAAGACAATTGTACTGAGAGCTTCTAAAGCTGCTTGTGAAGTCTAGAAAGGGTAAACTACAACACCTAAAGGGACATGAAGTTTCTATGCTTAGACAACTGAGTCAGGCACAGTATTTAGCTTGGGTTTCGTTACCCTGTTTGGGCAGCTGGGAGCTGGTGGTGGTGAGAGGAAGGGAGAGTGGTGCAGTGTTGGGAGCTGTAGGAAGAGAAAATATTTGTTTGCTTTTTGATTAAATTATGTCTGTTGTCCATGAGAGTACCCAAAGATCTTCATCTACCATGTTAATCTGCAGTCACATGAATGGTTCTTACATTCTTATGACATCACCAGATATATTTGACAGAGCCAGAATCATTGGGTTGTAACTGGCATGATAAAACTGAAAATGATATTGCACTTGAGGTCTCAGTAATCACTTCAACTATCTAATGGATTCCCCTGTTTTGGTTTCTTGGCTTTTCTGTGCATTCTCTGCACCCAGAGATCATGGTCTAATTCCTAGTTAAAAATGCAGAAGTGATTTAGTCGTGCGTCTTCATCTTTAAGTCTCTTTATTGCTATTGTGTTATTGTGATATATCTTCCTTTCTAAATGTGCAATTGATGGTTGACAAAAAATAATACTGTTGATATTTACCACGTCTTATTAAGAGACCTCCCTTTTTTTAGGTGGAAGTGTGCTGCTTCTGTATGTGCCATTAGAATATATTGTAGTATATTTTATAACCTTTTCTTTCACTACTGCTATGCAAGGATACTGATGACTGTAAGAACTAAGGTTTACCTTTCCCATTCCTTCATAAACAACTTGTAGTTTTGAGAATACATAGTGCCTCACTGGATTTTACACAAAAATTCAAGCATATGTCTTTGAATTCTATAGATACAATGTCTGTATTTTGCAGTTAAAGGCGAAAGTGAAAGTGGTGTCAAAACAAAAAGACCTATTGCAAAGATATTTTAATTCTTAAGCCCAGAAAGATATCAGCTTTTAGAAAATTTAGATTCTCTTCATTTTCTGAACGATAAAATAATGAAATGCATGAATTTTAACTTTAGCTTAATTACACTGATGTTAATAGGGTGATATGTAATTCTACTTTTTCTAACAGGAGTGCAGTTCACCTTCTATACCTTTCACCTGGAGGATCACCATGACTACTTACTAATAACAGAGAATGGCAGTTTCACACAGCCATTAGCACGTCTGACTGGCTCAGAGCTTCCTTCACCAATCAATGCTGGTCTCTATGGAAATTTCAGGGCTCAATTGCGCTTTATTTCAGATTTTTCAATATCATATGAAGGATTTAATATTTCTTTCTCTGGTAAGGACATATCTTAATACCTAGCTCTTGAAAAAGCTGGTGGTCTTGTATTTTTTTCTCCTGTATTTTATTTAAAGAAAAAAAAAAGGGTTAAAAATTGAAGTGATTTTGATGATTACATATACTGAATAATTAAATTATATAAGTTGTTTCCTAAGCACAATGATTTCAAAGCAAGCAAACCTTTCTGCCTCTGTAGAGGCAGAGGACACATTTCTGCTACAGGATAAATAAGATGGCAGTAAACTAACTGTAAGATACTTTATCAAGTGAGAGGAGGAAACAGAAGTAGTTTAATTTCAGCTACTGAAATTCCACATGAGTCAAAGAGTCAGTTATTTAGGGCTGTGCTGTGCCATTGTTTTAGTTTGTTTTATGTACCTCAGATATTTATGGCTCTTACAAGAGTGATAAATAACATTGTTTTATGTATCTTAAATACATTGGGAATGTTTTAATTTGTCTTACTTTTTGATGTATTATAATTTTCAATTTAACATTCACAGATTATTTTGTTTTAAAATCTGGAGTCTCTATTGATAGGTGGAAATAGAGAGAAATTACTAGACTGGAAGATTACAAATATGACTGATAGAACGCGTTTTCTCACTTGTACAAGCTGACTTGCTCTCTTGTTTTCAGAGTATAATCTTGAACCTTGTGAAGATCCTGGGATCCCCCAGTTTGGTAACAGAGTAGGATTTAATTTTGGAGTGGGAGATACTCTGACATTCTCCTGTTCTTCTGGATATCGTTTAGAAGGAGCTTCAGAGATTATTTGTCTTGGTGGTGGACGACGAGTATGGAGTGCACCTCTTCCAAGGTGTGTGGGTACGTGGTCAGCTGCTTTCATTTGCTTGTATGTGTAGTCATTGTCCATGGACTTGCAGATTTACAGCATGGAAAAGCATGGTAATGCACCTCTTACTTTGTAATGTATTCTCATATCCTCCATATCTCCTTAGCTAATTTTTTTTAACCTTTTTGTAATATATTTAGTATTATAACTGCCAGTGGACGTCATACTCTATATTTGAAAGCAATTCAAATTAAGGGCAAAATGCCTACTCTTCTTATTTTAATTAATAGGTTAGAAAACCTGGATAAAAATTAAAATCAGCATTTACCTGTTTAGATGTCTAATAATTGATTTTTTTTTGTTGTTTTTTTTGCCAATGTAAGCTTCCAAGTCATACCTGGGTTACAAAATTATGTAAATGTAGTTACATCACTTAAACCAGATTTATTTCATAAAACTAGATCCATGTATAGGAGTACAGTCAACATGGCCTTCCTATAGAAGAACCATATCCTCAGAATATCTTTAGACCAATTTTCTGGGTTTAAAATGATAGCTAAGATAACTGAGATGAAACACTGTCTGATGGTTCCTAGCACTCTCCATTCACTGTAGAGGTAGTGTATCTATGTAGCTTTGACTAGAAACTTAGCTTTTAATAGCTAAAGAATGTTGTTTGAGCTGAATTCTTCCAAAATTATTTGCTTTTCAGTTCTATTGAGAACTGTTAAAACAAAGAAGGATAGTTGCTTAAGCATCTGTATTATTTTTAATTTATTTAAGAGTATATATTTCTGAAATTTATTATACAGTATGTACTATATGGAAAGGTTAACACATGAAAACATCTGTATCACTGCACATTTGTAATATTTTATTTTTTCCTACTAAATTGTATGATAGTAAAACATAAGTGTCTTTCAGACATAATAATAATAATATGAATTGTTTCTGTGCTTCCTCTTATTCATTGTTAGTTACTGTGTCATAATTTTTGTGTCCAAACTATTTCTATGCTTACCTTGGTATCAGAAAAAAATATTTATTTAGCATATTCATGAGCAACATTTATATATGCACCTACAGAAGAGAAGATTTACAAGCTGAGTCAGAGCAATGGATGAATAAAAGTTATTTTTATGTTGAGGTTGATGAATTTGAACCATAAGAGTAATAATGAAAGCATGCACAGTCATGAAGACAGTTTAAATTTCAGTGATACATTTCTGGAAGTGTTAGTAGACTGAAAATGAATTGGTAAATTATTAGTAAAGGGGAACTTACATAGCAGCATAAATGAAAAAAAAAATTGCAATTTAGATTTTGTGGCATAGAAAAAAATGTTTGTGTTTGTGTATTGGGTGGGGGAAGCGAAAACTTGTAATATAAAGAATAAACTATTTTCTAGTTGATCTGTTTTCTCCTTACCTCTGAAAGATAGTGTCCACTAAAATGACTTAATCAACAATTTTCCTCCCATAAGTATCACGCTCTTGTCAATTTTGTGCTTAATTTATATGCCGTAATAATGAAATTCAATCAAGAAGAGATTAGAAATTCTTGTTGACCACTTATATTGGATTTAAAGTTTGTTTATTGTTATTGATGCTCATGCTTGGCATTTTCTGTCAAAATGATTAATGATCTGGAATGCTTCTGATGTCATCTACACTTTCACATACACAAAACATCAACTGGGAACCAAGCACTGCTCATAGTATTTGTGTTCAGCTTGTTAATACAAGAATAAAATGCAAGAAAGATAGATAAAAGAGAAGAAGTTTGGTGGAAGGTCAGGCATCCCTTTGTGTATACATCAAGAACAAATGTTCTGAGTCTTGAAACAGAGTAGTCAATCATAATCAATTCTAAACCAAATAATTTGCCAATGAATTAGAAGGTGCCTTTCCTTTTATTTAGAAGCTGGATAAATATTTATTTATTAATTAATGTTATATTATTCAATTTATGAAGACTTTTTTCAAAATAATTTGACTTAAGAAATGTAATTTTGAAATTAAGATTTAATAAATGAAACAGTAATGTTCAAGTAGCAGACATACATTTTTTAAATGAATTTTTCAATCTGAATTGCTTAAATGCTTGCATTATCTCTATTGGGCTTGATGCCGTGCTGGAACAATTTTTATATCAAGTTTTTTTCGAAAAAAGTGTAAAGATTTTTCGTATTTCTTTCCACCATTTGATGATTCAGCACATTCTGGGGTAGATGTCTGTAGTTACTCATAAGCAAACACTTTTTGGTGGTAGCTGAAAACATTGGTGTATTATCCACACTGTTTTGGTTCATAAATCTAAAACACCCATTGTATGAGTCACGATGAATTAACTCCGACACAGCCAACAGTACAACCTGTTAATAAATAGAGGTATCTAATGATTAAAGGAAAGAGTCCATAATCTTTCAATTGCTTGCTTTGAAATTCTCCATGGACAGTGAAAAAATTTCTCTTTTTGATCTAAACAACAGATTTTTTAAAGTATACTTTTAGTAAGTATGAAAGCTTTTTCGCATTTGACTTTTTATAGAAGTAAAATCTGTAGTCCTAAAGAATCAAGATTTTCATCAATATAGGAGGGGTTTGACTCCAACTTGTAACAGAGCAGAGGTCTCATCGCAAGTTCCTGAATATGGAGTTATTTTTGTACAGTTGTAGTGCCATTGAAATGGTGCCTCTGAAATGGTTCTGATGCACTCAAGAGTTCA
This sequence comes from Empidonax traillii, assembly GCF_003031625.1. Lineage (NCBI taxonomy): Eukaryota > Metazoa > Chordata > Aves > Passeriformes > Tyrannidae > Empidonax > Empidonax traillii. The sequence continues at coordinate 174,724 of NW_020956807.1, forward strand.
GGTGTCCTTGCCTAGTTATCTTTTTAATTTTCTATACCATAGTTAGATTACAAGAAGCTAGTTTGAATTGTCCTGTAACTCCATTACAGACAAGAAAAAACAAGAGAAATTGTTATTGCTTTCAAGGGAAAAATAATGAAATAGATAAAATTAAACTTTTCTTATTATCAATAATGGAATGAATATGATTAAAGATCTGTTTGAATACTGTCATTCTTTTGTTTCTTGGTTTATTTTCATGCTATATTCAAATGATAACCAAAGGCAGTGTTCACATTCAGCATATACACTATTTTCTTGGAATTTCTTCTTTTTCCAGAGAAATGTAGAAAGTGGTCTCTATTATGCCAAGATTTCTTCTGTCTTCATAGCTGCCAAACTGTATCAGGCCTTTTCCTTTGTCTATCTTCGAGCTGTACAATTTCTTTCCAGTCTGATAAACTGTAGCTGGAAGATATTGACTTTAAAGCTTTTTTTTTTTCTTTGGCTCATATGGTACTTACACTTATATTTCTCCTTATCACATTTTCTGTCCATTTTTCTCAGTAGGTCCTTAACAGTCTCTGGTGTTCTGAACTTACAGATTTCCAAGGAACTCTGACCCTTGCAATTATAAAAAGCAGACAAACAAACATAAAAAAATCTACAGGCAAATTAATTAATTTTTCATGTTGGATACTTTTCAGATAATATTTTGCTGGTAAAGATTTTTGCCAAGCTGTTCACTGATGTAGTTTTTTTGCCAGGCTTAAGAGTCTTGCTGCATAGCTTTATCCATTTCTGTGCATACCAAAAAATTGAGGCAAAGGTTGCTTTAAATATATTTTGTTTGGAAAAATGTCCTTTTGCTGGTTTTGAGATTTCTTTTAATATGAGAATTGTCTTAGCAGCATGAATTCTGAGTTTAAGGGCTGTGATATCCACTTACAAAGGTAATTGATTCATCTCAACAAGGTAGTCCTAATATGCTGTATGTCTGTTATTTTCCTCAGGGATAGGATATCCTGAAAATAGCAAAATACAGTCATTGAGGGCTCACCATATAGTATAATAGTATTATAATGTGATAAGCACTTTCTTAATAGTTCTTATGTATTTTATTATTTTACATCAAGTTTTATCTGATGTTGCTGTTCACTATGTGGAATTTTTTTCTATGCTCCAGCAGGTCTTGAGTTATTTTGTGGAGGTGGGATTTTTTCCATTCCTTTTTTTTTTTTTTTCTTTTTTTTGGAGAATGTTAGGTTATTTTAAAGAAAAATAATGCACATAGAATCTCATTTGTCATGCTATTTCTTTATCCTCCTTTGGTCATTTGCAGTGCAGGAGCATATTATTTAAAGTATTTGGGACTCCTGCCCATTTCTTGTCAGCTGGAGCTATTAACTATGAAAAATAATATTATTTATGTATGTAATTCTTTCTAAGAAAGGTTTATTTTGTATTTGGCCATTGGTCATTCGGCCATTGATGTAGAACCATCATCTTGCTGTAAAATTATGTGTAGGTTTTAAGTACAGGATCTTCACAGATCTGGAAATACTATCTTTCATTATGACATAATAATGTAGTCATAAAGGAGCCAAAGAGGTATTTACAAAGCATATTGAAAGTAAGTTTAATATACAAATAGCCACATGAATCTTTTGATGTTCAGATGAACTCTATTGTAGTACATGTGCTCCAAATACATAATAAGAAATTGCTGTTATTCATTTTTGTCTCTGTGAAAGGAATTCTTGTATTTTAGAACAATATGAAATAAAAGTAATCCCACTATTCCTACTGATTGAAGAGGACAATGTTATTTTCATTTTCTTCATCAGCATATGGTTCCTTGTACCTAACCCTGTTGGAATACCAAAACCATCTGGAAAACTTGTGATGACCTTATAACTCATGCTATTCACAGAAAGAAATCTTCAGTAACAACCTAATCCTTTCAGGATTTCCATGTTATCCTCTGTTTTGCTGTCTTATTTTGACAAGAGTCTATTTTCCAGTTTATGCCAGGCAACAGTTGAAAAGATAGAAATTCTAAAGGTTAACAACTTTATAAGATACAACTTGTTGAGCACTGAATTTAGATATGGTTTCTGAAGTAACTGTTGATTTTTGAAGTTTCTTAAAGATAAAATCCTTTTTGGAATGCTTCCGCTTGCATGTCCAGTCCAGCTGTTGCAATACACAGAGGCTCCTAACCAAGAGATAACATCTTTTCAAAACACAGAGCTGCTAGATGAAGCTCTTATCTTTTGATTCCAAGGCATTGTATTGAAGAAAACAATGTCACTTTGGCTGAATTTCAATCTGTAGCAGCACATCATGGGTTTTTTAATTGATAATTATTTGTGTAGAGAATTGCAGTATTCTCCTTATATATATATATATATATATATATATATATATATGTATGTATATATATTTAAAGCCATTAAATTCATTGAAGAATTGTGTCCAAATAGTTAGTTACCCAACCAGATGCATTTCATTCCTTGGTTACGCTAACAGTGAGATTTTACATGATTACAGAATTTAAATACACTAATAAACAGCAGTTTATTACTCATCTGTGTTATTATGTGTATTATTAAATACACATTCATAGCTAAAAGTGTCTTTATTATAAATATCTCACCATAGAACTTTTCACCTTTCATTATTTATCTGAGTTTTTGTTTATTTTCCTTTCTAATTCTAAAATGATGCTGTATTTCTGCCAAAGTCCAGAAACAGTGATTTAATTCAATCTTACTGTTACATCCTTGTACTTTGTCTAAGGCTGACTAAAAATCTTTAGGAAAACATAGCTGGATATGAAATATTTTTCTGTATTTCTTTTTTTTTTTTTCCCTATAAGAAGAGAGTTTAGCATAGGGTCTAAGTTTCAGCTGAAGCAAGTGGATTTTTTTAAAAAACATAAAATTTTGTAATTAAAACAGCATAACTTTCATCTCTATTGAACAGGGGATGTTACTAAAATAAAATATTAAAGCAGTAATAGTATAATAGTAATTTCTGATAACAGCTCTAAGTATGTTTTAAAGGATGGTTACAGACTCTCTGCTCCTCTGTAAATTTTCCCTTTCTCTGAAATAAGGTTTTGTCACTTCTTTTCTCTCTTCTGTTTCCCTCTTTACACATTTTCCCTTAGTTTTTTTACTGGTTTGCCTCTCTTTTTATCTATCTCTCACTGTAATGTCTGCTAAAATTATTTTTCCAAAAGCTTTAAACAAATTATGTATGGTTAATATTTGGATTTATTTTAAACTTAAGAAATTGGTTAACATTATTTTTTCCTAAAACTTTTTTACTCAGCACTTAATTGCACATAGAAATATTATGGTCTCTTTCTATTTGTGCTTTAGTATGAACATCAAAGAATAGAAGGAATAGAAGGTTACATGAAGTTCCATGTAATTTTAAACAGCATAGCTGCCTATTCATAGATAAAAGTGAAGATTGGCAGATAGAACAATCAGTGGTATAGTTTGGGAGGTCTTATAATACTAATTTTGTATCTTACCAGTTTGATTCAGCCCTTTTTCAGAAATATACCCCTGGGTTTTGTGTGTGTGTGTGTATCTTTGATTGTTTGTGATTAGTTGTTTTGTTGTGGTTTTTTAAGTCATTATTTGCTGTGACAGGAGGCAAGAAGAGAAGCCAGGAACTAACTGTTGATTTTGTCAGGATTCCTCTGAGCAGTGTACAAAGGAGCCACTGTTGTAGGCTGCCCTGTGTGCTTCCATGGAATGTGATGATATAACTGAATGCTGTGCGAGAAATTCTATTATACTGTGGTTTTCAAGACTGCTGTTGTTAAACTAGCTTTCTTGTGTGCTAACACAAGAGTTACAATCATATAAAGAATCACAGAATAGTATGGTTTGGAAGGGACCTTTGAATATCATGTAGTGCATCATCCCTCTGCCATGGGCAGGAATATTTTTCACTAGATCAGGTTGCTCAAAGCCCCATCCAGCCTGAATTTGAACACTTTCAGGGACAGGACATCCACAGCTTTCTGACATGATAATAATTCCTTGTTTCTAACAGAAAACCTAGCATGGTTCTGAAATATTAGTTAAAAATCTCTTAACAGTTAGCTCACTACTGTGATCAGATTTTAAAAAATCCTTTGAATTATAGTTCTGACATAACCCAGAGCTGCTGGATCAACTTAATACCATAATTACCTTATGCCTTTTGACTCTTATATGTCTTTGTAATTGGAAAGGATATCTCACAAACTTGAAATTACAATCATCTTACTCCTTTATGTTATAATTCAAAGTGACCTATGCATTTTCAGGGTAAGCAAATACCCATTTATTTGAAAATGAAATAAAAGGATAGATGTGATCATGTGGACTAGAAGGTGTTCTACTTCTGCCTGGAGTATATGTATCCAACTGTTCTAAGAGAAAGTAATGAATTATTTGTGTACTTGTTCTGCGTTGGTGAATTAAACATAGTCAGCAAACATTTGTTCTGCTTTGATCTGTACCTGATTTGGCTTTCTGCACAACATTTGCTTTAGCAATACAGAAAGCATAGTAAATCAAGTTGGTTGGTTGTTTTTTGTTGGTTTTTTTTGGTGTTTGTTTTTTTTTTTTTTGTCATTTGCAGTACAATTTTCATACAAAAAGATATATATTTCAATATCGTGAATCTTGCTTAAACAAGTCTGGGGTGGGAATTATAATACTATTATTAAAATTAAAAGGTTCTAGAATACACACCATAATTTGTTTCAACATCTTTTCAAATTTTTAAAAGTACCACATCGTTTTGCACAACAAAGTTTATTATTCTCTGAAATTATAAACCAGTGAAATTCCTAGGTTAAAATAACTGAGGTCCATTCTCATAAGACTGGTAAAATAAATGGCAAGAATATTCAAGTGATCCTGAAAACAAACATAAACCCAGAAAATTTAGTGTTACGGTTAAATTTAAAATTATTTTGTCTGTTAAAAAGTAAGGAAACACTCTTGTCCTTGCACTGTATTGCCACATATCAAGACTAAATATAAAGGGAAGGAAGGAATTGTAATAGTTTCTCAGTGTCTATTAAAATACCTGGTACACAATGCAAAAAAACCCTTAATTAAAATTATTGTCCAGTATGATAATAAGTGAAAATTAGTAATGCCTAATGAAGCATTGCCACAGGTGTTTATGTTTCAGGGTTTTTTTGGTGACTAATTTATAATTCAAGATTTTGGCAATAAAGTTTTACTTTTTGGAATAATATCAGTATTACTTGGAACACTTTTTTATTGTAACTCTTAATCTTAAATCTATTTGATTTGTTTGGGGTTTTTTCCCCTGAAGTTATATTTTTTCTACTTCTTTATTCTTGTAATTATTTTTTTCTGTATTTGTCCGGTAGAAATAACATAGCTATTTTTCAACTGTACCATTGACTATGTTAGTTATTTTAATAAATTACTCTTAGAGAAAAAAAAAAATCTTCTTTTCAAATCTTCTTTTCATTAATCTATGTGAAACTGTATGTATATGCATGTATGTATATTATGCACGTGCATGTATATATAAATAAATATGCATATAAATTTCTAGAATTCTTTTATTTTCATTTAATTTGCAAGTCTTTAGAATTTCTGTGTTGAAGAACTTAAATCAAATATATTTCCTCCATAAAAAAAAACAAGAATGATCCTTTAAAACATTATAATTATGAAATGTGCACTGTGATTTTAACTCTTCATGTTTTTTAACATACATTTATTAAAATATTGAAATTTAGAAATATTCTTGCAGCCTCCAATCATGGTCATATGCTTAGAACTAGATTTTAAATATTAATAAATGTTAATAGTTTTGAACCAGGTCACATTAACATTACCATTATCAACATTATTAAAAAATATTTATGTGTTTTATTAAAACATACCTTAACATTTTCTTTTAATTGCAGCTGAATGTGGAGCGTCCACGACAAATAATGAAGGAATCTTGTTGTCCCCCAATTATCCTCTTAACTATGAAAACAACCATGAATGTATTTATAGCATTCAGGTACAAGCAGGGAAAGGAATCAATATTTCTGCCAGAACATTTCACTTAGCCCAAGGAGATGTTCTTAAGGTATGTAATCATATACCTTATCTGTTATTTCTAAACTTGTAGTTCCTCATATCACTGAAGTTTATCTGAGGTAGTACAGCATGAGGTAAGTTGATATTAAGAATCTCTTAGAAAATATGTTTCTCGACTGGTTTTGTTTTTAAAAAGTTAAAAATTAGACAACCTGAGGTGTCTCAATACTCTTCTTAAAAGATCATTTTCTGACCACAGATAATTAAAGAGATGGAAATCATAAACTTAATGTTGCCTTAATGTGTATTTATATTCTATTTTTAGTGTTTAATTTCAATCAATGACATCTTTTGATTTGTTTACTTCCTCAGTATCTTCATAACTTCAGCTGTGATCTAAACATAATAAATATAACACCCAGTACTTTAATTTAACACAGGCTGCATTTTGTACATGAGGTTTACACTTTAAATGACTCCAATCTTGAGTAGTATGTCACGTCCTGCAAAATGCAGGACAGCATTTACATGTTAATGTAAATTGAGCACAGCAATTACATGTTAATAGAATTTCTGCATTAAAAAAAGAAACAACAGAGGGAAAAGCATGGTACTAGAGCCTACCACAGTTTATAGAGCAATTACACCTTATAAATTTAGTAGCTTTTACAATAGATTTGTTCATAGATTTTGTTACTGCACTCCAAAAAGTATATTTCCAGATGCATATATTGCTTAGCCAACTACACATTTAAAGATAATGCTGATCAAGGTGTCTTTGTAGCACATACCATCTGCAATAGCACCTCAATGCAACAAGATATCCATAAAGTGATTAAATAATTGTCTAATTCAAATGGTTAAAAATTAAAAGAAGCATTATGTTGTTAAAACACAAGCAAAGAAAAATAAACTTTAGGCTACCAGATACCCAGAATGCACAGGTATGTTTATTTTTATCTTGAACTCACTGCTTACTTCAGAAGCAAGTAGATACCTTTTAGTGGTTACATTAATCAATATAGAAAGATTTCATTCAGAAGTTAATTAATGGTTATTAATATATAGTAATATTAATAATATATTATTACTTTGTGTGTCTGTAATATAATATAATATAATTTTATTATATTAATAATATACATGTAATATTAATATGATAATAATTATATTAATATATTTAATTACATTAATATATTTAATTATATTAATATATTTAATTATATTAATAATATATAAATATTCATTTATATTTATTAATATAGCATGGGAAAAAACCAGAGCAACTAACCAACTAACCAAGCAATTAACAAAGTTGATCAATTTAATTTTAAAATATTCAGATGGTGCATGCAAGTATGTAATTTTAAAAGTTTTGGAATTTTCTAATGCAATAGAAAAATCAGTGAAGTACTGGTAAGATCTTTAAATTAACCAGAATTAGGGTCAGATTTGAAGTTGGGTCTTTCTTACATTTGGACTTGAATCATTAATCATTCAAGTAACTATCATATTTCTGTCCACATGTTTTATACCCATCCAAAAAAAAGTATAGGGCTGCATTTTTCTCAAAACTTTTTAGGTTGAAACCATTCAACTCTATTAATTTGGTTTAAAAATCATAGAACTGTAGGGATGTTAGCTACAGTTATATACAGCTAGATAAATATAAATGGATATGAATGTAAAGCAATTCAACTTTTTTCTTCCTTTTCTTTCTTAATCATTTAATATGCATACAATTTTGAAAGATCTAGACAGTTATGATTTTTTCAAGTGCCATTAGTACCATGTGCACTGCAGATGTTGAAGTTAAACTAGAAAATGTTAGCGCAGAGGCTTTTAAAAGAAAATTCTGCTTTAATACTGCTACTCCATTAATGTGAAATTAAGAGTAATACAAAATTAATTATAGATAGAGGATTCAGCTATAAATGTCAGTGGTGGAAATATTAGCTGTGTTTTGCAGGTGCATTTTTAAGTGAAACTAGTATTGTGTAATTAAAGTGTTTGTTTTTCAAGTCAGTAGCCTTTTATCATAATAAGAACCTGGAGTTCCTCCCAAGCTATTAAAAAAAAAAAGCCAAACCCAACATAAAAAACAGCTACAAGAAGTAGTTCTTATGATTGTTGTCCTTTTTCAGCCTATCTGACATGATAGCAATGCAGAGGCACTTGACCTTTGGTATTGTGGGAAGAAATGATATCTCTGGAACCCATTGCATCTCTTTCTACCTCCTTTCTTAGATGAAACTATCTTAATTCTGTAACACTCTTTTTTAATGTGTTCATTTGGTAGAGGAAAATTCTCTAGGAATTAGGAGTCACACATTCCAAAACTTTTCTCACAGACCCAGTTCTGAAGTTTCTGTTGATCCCCTTTATTATTGATTACTTCTCATCTCCAGAAGCTGGAAAAGAATCAGTGGAAGATTTTGTGTCTGACTGACTTGGAAATATGCCTAACATTTATGATTAGTATCTTCAAGATCAAGAAAGTAGTCTTGCTTACCCACATATTTTTTTCTTGTATTCCTTTCGACTGATTTATGTTAACCCCAGTGAAATGTTTTTGAAGATAAGTTTACAGGAACTTTCTTTTATTTTTGTAGAACTGGAAATGAAAGTGAAAAAAAAAAAGTAAGGGACTGACTGATTTGCCTATTTTGCTGACTGTAGAGAATAATTCGGGTTATACTTTAGTTCTAAATGAATCAATAGTCAACAAATGCTGTAAACCTATCTAATGTGTATCACTACTTTGTAAAGGGAAGGAACTTAAGTTAAAAACAAAGAAAAAAAAAGGAAAGACTATCATCCAGTCTTACAAAAAACAGTCTTACAGAAAATGGTAATACACAATTCCACTTTAACTGTGAACTACAGCGGGTAAGGAATTCACTGTTTTAAAATCAAAATACATAAAACAACAGCTTCCAGATAGATCTTCCTTCCCCCAAAACATAAATAAGACAACCCCATAATATTTCATAGTTAAACTCAGGTTTTCAGTAACAAAGTTTGGTTAAGAAGTGGATAATGCATCTTGTTTCATCAGAGCTGATAGATGAAAATTCTGACAAAGAAATTAATCATGTACTTTTTCTTGCAGCTAAGATTTTACACTGCTAAAGCTATGCAGCTAAAATTCCATTCAAAATCTGAACAGACTGAGTATTGTAATAAACTTTTGATATGTTCTTTAATGAAGTCATGAGGCCTGCTTCTTGCCACATGAATTAACTGGCCATGGATCACAATTATATCTGACAAGCACTGTGATTGAAACAATGAAACAGCAGTACTGGGAATGCAGCATTAGAGGGAAACAGCATATTTAACCCAAATAAATCACCTTCCTTACTGTTACTCCACAGGCAGAGAAAGAGGAGTTCCTTTTTAACGGTTTTGAGCTGGTATAGAAAAGAGGTTTCAGAGCATATAATTTGTTTTTATTTGCTTCATTTAACATGCAATTCTCTTGTTCTCTTTTTGATGTAACTGCTCTGGCTACTTAAATTAATGGTGTAGTTCTTGTTGGGTTTTATTTCAAACTATAAGAAATATATAACTCTCACTGCATTTTTTTGTGTAGGGAAATAACCTGCTCTTGACAGTGTCACATCTTGTTTTAATATTTTTGAAAGTTACATGAAGACATATGTAGAAGATACATGAAGAATTTAAGATCTGTACAGTCATTATATGCTAATCCATGTAATGGTAATCTCAGAAACTCTGTAACAGTTGATTCCTTCTTTACAGTTTTACTAATAACTGAGTTTGTGCACTATTTTCCAGAATCCAGAACTTTTCTACTAAACTACATATGTGGGAGGCAAAGTATGAGAATATTTCTACCTGCTTTTTTCCCTGATTTTTTCTCCATCTACGAGTTTTTCTTTTAAACCCTCTAGTCTGTGATAGCTGTAAGCAAATCTTTTAGATTTACACAGAAAGGAAAACAGTTGCTATTCTTTGTTTTGCCTGAATAGTCCATTGTTAGTGGTGAACACTTTATTTGTGTTCAAATCAGTTGAATGCAGAAAATGTTCTTCTGAGTCAAAGATATTTTAATATACTTTTTTTCTTTTAGGGGGGGAAAAGGTACTTTTATTAAAATTGAAGCTTGAACAAAGATAATATGATTGTTTTATGCAGAGTGAGAGCTGATGTACCAGGGCAGATTGCACCTGTGTGGAAAGTATGGATTCAAGAATTATTTTGATACTCTAATGAAGCAACCTTGCTTTCTTCTTTTGCTAGAGCACTCAGGGCAGCAACAGAAAGGTAACAGTGTGTCAGTGAAGAAAATAGAACTGGCAATCAGGATTCCCTTTCCCTGTGCTTGGCCCAGCACTGTTTGCTCTCCTGCCAAATATGGAGGATTCAGTTTTGCTGCATTTGTTTGCTGTCTCATCTGTGGGCCAGATTTGAAATGTGTGCGCGATTCAGTTTTTGAGGGGGTTTGGGCAAAGGCTTTGAGGGAAGGTGATTTTTGGACCTTTATGCTAGTTTGTTTCTTAAGAATCTCCATGTTTGTTATCATAATACTTCTAGCAATATAATCTGGAAAACACAAGTGAGAAATAGGTAATAAATGTAGGGAACAAAAAAAAAACCCCAAAACATATGGGCCCTTTTCTGTCTTTATATTAGTGCTGCTATTTGCATGTGATATACATTTGACAGGGCGTTGACAGCCTCAGTTCTGAGCTGCTGATTTTATGTTATTTCTTCTCTTTATAAAGGCATAGATCATCATATCCATATGTCTTTTATGTTTCAATGGAAAGTCTCAAAAATAGTTTGATTAAAATGCACAGATTTAATACATTCACTTCATGCTACTCTCTTGCTAAAATTTTATATAGTTAAAAATTTTAGCAGAAAAATGGCATTAATTTCCATTTAAAATTTGTTGATAATGGAGCCAGTCAAAAGATTAGCAAGTTTTATTTGCTAAGTGTAAATGCAAACATAAACGACTCCTTCTCAAATTGAACATAACATCTATTAGTTCAAATCATATTTATATAGTGTTCACTGTTGTCATCCTTCTCTATAACATTTCAAAATATTATTGTGATATGAAGAACTTTAACATAATTTTCTGTGTCTTTGCTCCTCTTTATGAATTAATCATTTAACAGATTAAACCTTGAAATAGCTGATAAATATGGACTTCTGTTTCCTGAATAGCTTGTTACTGCTTATTCAGGCATCATAGTCATGAATCAATTATCTTTGCATTAATGTTACAGGATGACTTTAAGAAAAATATGTCCAGCCAAATAATATTTTCATGATGATTATTCTTGGACTTATCTTTAGCACCCAAGTGACTTAAATCCAGGTCTGTTGGGAAGGCCTATAAAAAAGAATATTCCTATATTAAAAATAAGCTAATGGTGCTACCTTAATTAATATATAATATAATTCACATTGTCTCCCAGAACAAATTATGAAACTGAATTACTAACACATTCAAAATCTTTAGCTCCCACCTAATTTTAAAGAACCTCCACCTAATTTAGCAAAGTTAGAAAGAAAGTGCTGGTTCTGCAAATCTCACAAGGATCTGTTAGTAATTTCTTTGCAAGCTAAATTGTATCATTCAAATCACTGTAAATTTCTGAGTAATTTCTATTAAATCAAATGCACAAAAAGATGATGTGACGTAAATTGAAAGTTGTACTAGAAAACATGCATTCATTTATTATCCTAAGGGAGACCCACTTTCTCAAGAAAAGGGGTATATGTTACTCTGAATGTCTGAAAAACAGTAACCAAAAGAAAAAAATTAATTCAGTTTCATGTTTAAATGGATCACAATCCTGCCTCAACCAGATGCAGTTTTCCTACTCAGAAGAATCAGTTACAGAAGTGTTAGAGTACTTTAAATTCTGTTCCTTCATAGAAATTATATAGGCTTAACAGTATTATACAGTGGGACAGCTGGTTAGCCCACAAAGTAGAATTAGCGTTAACAAGAGATGACAGTGGACTAATGCAAAAAGTTTAATATGGTGGGACATCTAACAAAACTGGCAATGAAATATGTGTGGGGAAATTCTAACATGAAGAAAATTTTTATCATGATGTGGCTTATTGGAAGTTCTGGTAAGACACTGAGAATAGTTGTTATAACTTATTAACAGCCTCCTTTGGTTAATTATTAGTGATACACACATAGCATGAAATTGATTATTCTTATAGAGTGTTTAAAAATGAAATAAATCCTGAATCCTTTGGTATTATTAGTTATAAGTACATTGGAGAAATTAGGAGAAAGAGAATCATATTCAAGCTAGATTTTCTCTAAGTCTGTCATGATGTAAATATCTCTTTTGGATAGTTGTAGTTCTCCTGAAATGGGCATTTTCCTTTCAGTTACTAAAACAAAACTAAGTACATTTCAGAATTAATTTTTGCAGGGGGAGTAGGTTATTTGTGTTTGTTGGTTTGGTGTTTTTTTTTTTTTTTTTTTTTTTTTTTTTTTTTTTTTTTTTTTTTTTTTTTTTTTTTTTTTTTTTTTTTTTTTTTTTTTTTTTTTTTTTTTTTTTACTTGTTTTGTAGTTGTTTTTTTATTTTTCTGGCTTGGTTACTGATCTCAGTATAGTTTTAGAGAAGTTTTTTAAAAATACAAGTAATCTATTTTAAAATCGCTATACATATTTTGAAATTACTATTTATTTGATAAACATTAATTGCACTTTTTTCTCTTTTCTGTAATTCCTTACATTTACTCCATTTCAGGGCAATGGCATTTAAATTGAACTTTGTTTGGAATTTAGTTGCTTGTGTTAATAAAAAACAAGGAATGATACCAAGTAGTTTTGTTGTGCATCTTAAACTGCTGTACAATTATTTACTCATTACAGATGGCTAGAAATCACTTATTTGTTTTATTTCAGCATATCATTAAACGTAAAATCTTTGTTATTACTAAAGACATGAGGATTTCTGAAAATAGGATTTGTGTATGGGAGTCATTCTCACAGATGGGAATAGGCATCACATTCACTTTTTTACCTTACTAGTATTGCTGGAGTATTTGTTTTGATTTCATTCTGATGAAGATTCCTGTTTACAAATTTAATCTTTAATTAAATTTCTAATTAATACAACTAGATTTTATTTTGAACTGTAGAGAATTTCATATTTTTTACTAAAGTTTTACAAATTTCCTGTATTGCAATTTGAAAATTATTCAGAGGCCAACTTACTGATTTGTAACTGAATTTTTTTGTAAACCACATTAATCAAAGTTATATTTATTGTAGAAGTCCCTAAATAAATCCTATGGGACATAATGAGTGTGTTAGTGATTATTGTGAAGTTATAGGTTTTTATAGGAATTACAGGAATACAACAACCTGTGATGCTTTAAAGCAATCAAATTTTAGGGAAATTTGCTGAAAATTATTAAAATATTGTTCTATATATTTAGTATCTGATTAAAGTTTCTGTTTCAAATGTGGAAAATAACAACACTTGAAGAAAAATAAATAATAAAAGTGCTGTGTTCCAATTTACATATAGATTACATTACTCTTTCAACTTACAGAAGCAGTTGCTAAATTTATTTCCTACTCTCCTTTTACTTTATATTTATATTTGAACCTCTCTTCACATGGAAGAAAACCACCACAGGTTTATATAATAAGCCAAAACTGGGAATATATGAGCTTTTCTGTTATGTCATCTCAGTGACTTGAGGCAGATACAGCTACAGAAAACAGGTGTTTGCTGATAGGCTGTGATCAATGTTACATTACTGACAGTGAAAGAGAAAACACTGATTTAAAAAGACTGAGATGATATGGCACCTCTACCTACTTCTATTGTTGTGCAAAAAAGGAACTGACATATTTTAAACTCTGGAAGAATTACCAGAATTAAGTCAATTTAAGAGATGCAAATAATATATCCAAATTGTACTTTGGTTTGACTGGCAATAGATCTCCCTTGGCAGAGCTGCCCTCCCTCTAAGTGGAGATGTACAGAATTATTTTGTAAATAAAACAAAGCTTTCTTTTCTTCATAACTGTAAAATTCACATTTTTTTACAGATCTATGATGGTAAAGACAACACTGCTCATCTGCTGGGAGCATATACTGGGGCATCATTAAGAGGCCTGACACTAAGTAGTACTTCAAATCACTTGTGGTTGGAATTTAACTCAGACACAGAGGGCACTGATGAAGGTTTTCAGCTTGTATATACCAGTAAGTATTTGAGAAAACAGTAGTAATAGACTTATGCTTTTAAAAGAATGAAAATCATAAGATGAAAATGCAGTTAAATGAAAAATACTTAAAAAAAATTAACAGCAAATCGCTCATCAGCAAAATATACTTCCATAATCATACCTCAAAAGACCTAAAATGTGTAGCATGCTGAAACCTTGCTTTGGCAATCATTTGTATAGTCTTATACTTAAATCAGTGTCCTTTTTCTAGAGGATTATTTTGAAGTCTGTTTCAGAGTTGGAAAGCATAAGTAAAATAGGGTAAGTTTCAGTTAATTGTGTTAGCACATAAAAATATTGAAGCATGTGAGTATTTTTAAACTGCGACCAAAACACTTTGCTTCATGAAGATAATTTATAACTAAAGGACATTCTCTCTCTTAAGCCTCATGTTTGATACTTGCTTTGCATTTTTTTCTAAGCTTGCATTGTTGTTTAGAATCATCCAATTTGGAACCAAAGTGATAAAGAGAGGTTCCTAACAACATCTTTTTACCTATATGTGGACTGACAAAGTTAAACTATAAACCTGAGGAGAGGAAAAATCTTTTCAGATCTCTCGCTTAGAGGGTATATGGAAGCAGCTATACACATCTATTTTATCAAGTGTCAGCTTCTGAAAATGTATGTGATTGTTGCACATGACTAGTGACATGTAGTGTATATGATTTTTTTTAGTATCTATTTATTTCACCATCACTGAATTATAATATATATATGAATTTTTATCAAGCATATACATATACAGTATATTATGTAACTCCACAGCTATCAAGACCCTTTTTTGTCCCTGTGCCTAAATAATTCATTTTTCACCTGTAAAACTGTTCTTTTGTTTCAAAAACTCTACATCATGTTTTTAAAATTAATTCTAATAAAAAAAATAACATAAGTCTTGCAGAATGAAAGGAAAATGTTTCAAGATACTAGAGAGTATGTAATTATTTTCAAGGTGAAAGTTGTATAATTATACCCTGTAGTAGCATGTGATAGCATAGGACTGTACCCTTTGATTAAAGATAGGCCTTCTGGTGCTGTGTTACTGTATGAGTGTCAAGGTATTTGATTTTTCTTATTTATATAGGTACATCCAAACCCAGCACTTGAACCTTATCATTAACATTTTGCATTGCTTGAGAGAGACATGAGGCATTAATCCGGCATTGGAATGGGCTGCCCAGGGAGGTGGTGGATTCTCCGCCCCTGAAGGTGTTTAAGAACGGACTGGATGTGGCACTTAGTGCCACAGTCTAGTAACTGTGGTGGTAGTCGATCAAGGGTTGGACTTGATGATCTCAGAGGTCCTTTCCAACCCATCTGATTCAATGATTCTATGATTCTTGTAGAATACATATTCCTGTATAGTTATTAGCCTGAACAGTGCTGAATCTTCTTTTGTTGGTATTGGTAGAATTAGAAGAGAGAAAGTAAGTCCAGATGAGATGATCTGAGGGCTGGAGCACCTCTCCTATGAAGACAGACTGGGAGAGATGGGGCTGTTCAGCCTGGAAAAGAGAAGGCTCTGGGGACACCTTCCAGTATCTAAAGGGAGCCTACAAGAAAGCTGGTGAGGGACTTCTTACATGGGCATGTGGTAATAGGACAAGAGGTAATGGTATTAAACTGAAAGAGGGTAGGGTTAGATTAGATATGAGAAGTAGTTCAGTCTGAGCTCTGTCTGGGTGGATGTATCAGCCAGGGTGGATGGTGCAAATCCCAGTCAGAGCTGAAGCCTCTGCTCTCAGATGAGTGCTCACCACTCTGCCTTGAGGGTCAGGTGGGATGAGTGCTTTTGGCTTATGCAGATGCTCACAGAGTGGTGCCAGTTTGCTGGTTATGCGGGCTTCAAGTCTCTCTACTGAGCCAGTGAAATGTTCACCCTGTCACAGGGTTCTCCCTGTGTGTCCTCCTCCACAAACTTCCCTGCTGTGCCCTGGCTGAGGCCTCACTCCCTCTTTGCCTGCACTGGTCACAGTGCTCCTCATCATACACACTTAGAGCAGCAAAAATGCTTCCAGTAGCTACACTTAGAAAATGGCATTACGTGTTCACCTTCAAGAGGGAAGTGACCAGTTAATAGAAAGTTTGCTTTTATTCTGTCTATTAGCAAGCTGTCCAGAAATGAGGAAATCTCAGAGATCAAGGCAGATTTTAATTCTTTTCACACAGCGTGATCAGCAGTTTTCTTAGAAGACAGGAAATTCTAACTGATCAATAAGTATCCAGACCAACATTATCAAAAACTTCCTTCATCTGGAACCCCCTTTAGCCTCTTTCAGAGCTTCTGCAACACACTTTGTATAGGAAACAATAGCTCAGGAATGAGCAGAGTTCAGCTCAAAGGTTGTGAAGGCTCTTCAATAGGTTAGGCATTTTCAATCATACAAAATGAGCTGAAGGAGTAACTGTAAAGATAAAGAATTTGACATACCTTTTTTTATGCCCTTATGTGAACAAACAGTCTTATCCAACATGAAGCATTTTTCCTTTAAAATAAAATAAAGAACAATTTTTTAATCAATAATAGTGATTCTGCACCTGGGGAGAGATTGTGAAAGGCTACCAACTCTTGAACAGATGGAAAAATACTCTGTGAGTGGCTTTACTGAACAAAGCAGACATGAAAAACCCTTCATTTGCTCCCATATTACCTATGTATAGGAATACCAATCTCACACAAAGTTTCTTTTTTTCCTACAAATAGTCTGAGCTGCAAGATATTGATAAAATAATTTGGTTTTGAACAAATTGAGGTTTTGAGTTGCTTCTCAGTTAGTAACAGAAAACCTGATTTGGAATAGAAAATCTTTCTCCAAATTGCATTTTATGTTTCCCCATGTTAGTATGCCTCCTCTTTTCTGTGTAATGCATATGTTATTTTGTTTCCTTCTTGCTCTATATCTCTTAATTCTTAAAAATGTCCAAGCTCTTTGGCTTGAATTCTCTACATCATCATTATAATTGATTCCTGCATGTAGTTCTTAAATTTACAATCTACTGAACACAAAATTAGGATAGTGATTGGTGCCACAGGTGCTATTATGCTGTTGTTGTTACTATGTTAAATAATGACAAACGAATCTACTGTTCAATTTTATTTATGAGCCTTTAAATGTCTATTCATAACTAAATGGACAGTCACTTTAGTTGCCACTTTATAATTATCATATTGTTTTAGAACTGACTGATAATGATAATGAATTTTGTTCTCAATCTTTAATTGAACTCTTAGGAAAAATGAAGTTCTGAGAAGTTCTGGCAAAGTCTGGCTTTCATGCTCTAAGAAAAGCGTATAGACAGTTATCCTACTTAGACTGCTCAAAGGCATAGAACTGGTTTTAACCTAAATATGTTGTTATGAGAAATTAATGTATTAATACATTAATGTATTTATTTGTTTGATTTTGTAACTACAAATTTATTCTCCTGCAGGTTTTGAGCTTTCACACTGTGAGGACCCTGGTGTGCCACAGTTTGGATATAAAATCAGTGACCAAGGCCATTTTGCTGGAAGTACTATAATTTATGGATGCAATCCAGGTTACACACTTCATGGAAGTAGCCTGCTAAAGTGTATGACTGGGGAAAGAAGGGCATGGGACTATCCTCTGCCATCATGTATTGGTATTACAATCTTTTTTTTTTTATTTATTATTACCTCTTTATTTATTTAAGCTACTTTTTGAATGCAAGAAGGAAAAAATTGTAAGAATCATTAGATCTATGATCTATTTACACAGGCATTTATAGGTCTCTCTGCATAGTTCTCATCTATGTCTATGTGAGTGGTGTTGTCTTTTTTAGATTTAAAAAAGATAGTAAATATTAAACATTTTTGCATACTGAAAATACTAATGCATGAAAATCTAGTTCTACTCAGCAAATAATCAATATAAAAAGAGAGCTTAATCAGAAAGCCAGGACCATATGTGTTTCATAAGTTTGTGTGTTGTTTTTTTTTTTTGCTAATTATGCATAAATAACATTAAGCTAGAAAACTTTTCATATATTTACATAGAATACTATAAAATAAATAAAACCAAATACATTAGTATATGATGATATATAGAGTTATTTTGTGGGGTTTGTAATTTCTGTTTCTTTACAATATTTCTATTATAACTTTATAAGTTTTGCAGGTACTTACAGGCTCAATTACTCCCATGGGCGATTGAAAAGAGACAGGTCTTAAATATTGTAGTAGCTTTTTTTCTATTTCATATTCTTTTACAGGAAATTTGGATTGAGTGCGTAGGGGAAGCAAAAGGTGTAATGCAGTCCTTATACACTCTCTTACAATATTAGGGCATACAGTCATTAATTGTGCTACCTATTCAACAAGAGAGTAGATGCATAAAGTGATTACTCACATGATTAGCTGGAATACCATTATATTTCTTTTTTTGTTAGCTGAATGTGGAGGCCGTTTTAAAGGAGAATCATCAGGAAGAATCTTATCTCCTGGCTATCCTTTTCCCTATGACAACAACCTGCGTTGCATGTGGGTGATTGAAGTAGACCCAGGAAATATTGTCAGGTACTGAAAACAAATCTTACAATTATAAAAAATGTTTTTTACTATAATAACCAAATCTTAGCTCTGGAGTGGAGAAAAAAAGGGATTTTGGACTTCAAATTTAAGGTGCAACTCAAGGCCAGTATTTTTGGCATTTTAAGTTTGGGTTGAAAGTGTCTATTTTTCAATGGATATTTACTAAAGAAGATCAAGCTTTAAAAATGCTTATAATTTTGTGAAATGCCTGAAGCAACAGAACTCTTTAGTGAAAAACTACATTAAAAAAATACCCCGCATTTTAGCAGTTCTTTTTTGTTGGACATTTATTCACACTACATTGCTAATTGCATGATTCTACAGTTCTCGTTAATTTGTTTTGATGGGAACGTGATACATAATATTGTCTTAGGAGAACTGAAACTCTCTTCTGAAAAGACAGCGTAGATTACTTATAGATTATTTGAATGGCAAAAGTAATACATTATTTCATAGTGGATAAATTCAAATATTGTTAGTTTTTTTTCTTTCAAATTCATTTTAGTACTGGTCTTTCATGCATTCAAAGATAAACGTGTGAAACATTATAGAAAATCACCCTTAGAAATTAAAAATTTTATTTGCTTTTTTTTGTTTGTTTGTACAGTTATGTTGTTAAAGTTATATTGTTGGGTAATATGAAAGCTGATAATAAAATCATGGTGTTCTTTCAGCCTCCAATTTCTTGCTTTTGATACTGAAGCATCCCATGACATCCTGCGAGTTTGGGATGGTCCACCTGAGAATGAGATGTTACTCAAAGAAATTAGTGGCTCCCTTGTTCCTGAAGGCATTCACAGTACACTCAACATAGTAACTGTCCAGTTTGACACAGATTTTTATATCAGTAAATCTGGATTCGCCATACAGTTTTCAAGTAAGTTGATTAATTTTAAATTTATTTTATGAGATAATTCACGTACAGATAATTGTAGTGCTGGAAACCTTGAAATCAGTGACAACATTTCTGACATTTTAGGGAAAGACACAACTTATAGATTTATTTTAAAGCTATATTTTTATCTTTAAAAAAATAAAACAAAACAAAACACCAAAAAACCCAACACACAAAAAACAAAAACAAAAACCACAAAAAATCCCCCCCAAAAACCCCACAATAAAATACCATGTTCTTTGCTAGTTTAGGCTTTGTTTCAAGAGCAACTGGGGCAGTGCCAGAATGCTCATAATTATGACTAGTGTTTTTCACAAAGGAGGTGATGTAGTCATGTTAAAAGCTTCATCCTTTTCTAATCAATAAGAGTTTCTGCTTTCAGAGACATCTGTAGGGAGTTTTCATTCCTGCTGTGCTTATATATGATGAAACAGGAAAGAGCACTATAGGAACAGCAGCGTCCTTCTCCCTTTTGCCTTCTAGTGCTATATCATCTTATTACAGACAGCATGGTGACAAATCTAAACAGTTATTTAACTGTTATTAAATCCCTTTAGACATTTTATTGCTGAAACAGAAGAAATCCTTGAACGAGGTCCATTTTGACCTTCTTTTTCCTCTGGTCAGTGAAATTAATATATATATTTTTCAAGATTAGCCAGATCTATTCTAATATTATCATTTTGTGTAGCAGTAGCAGTGTTTCTAACATGGGTTGACACAGAAACTCTTAATGTTAACATTATTTACCTCATTGTGCTTTCTGTGCTTGGTAGTTGTATTAGCCCTTGTTTTACCCTACCCTCATTCTTTCTGTGTGTATGACAAATACATCTGTGTGCATACAGTAATTTGAAGGAAGAATTAGTTATGTAAATGAGAGTAAAAAGTGTAAGAGTGCTACTGCTCTATCAGCTGGTTTTTGAAGCCCTGAATAGGGCTTTTAATCCCTTGGCTCCGAGGTATTATTACC
Source organism: Empidonax traillii (assembly GCF_003031625.1). NCBI lineage: Eukaryota > Metazoa > Chordata > Aves > Passeriformes > Tyrannidae > Empidonax > Empidonax traillii. The sequence continues at coordinate 195,464 of NW_020956807.1, forward strand.
ATTTTACCACCTTACCCCTTCCAGAGCCTGTCTGGGAGAGTCTGACATATCTGCTTTCCATTCTCAGACATGCTCTTGTTTAATGTTGAGGCCAGATAGAGAGTGGGAAGACCATTATGCACAGAACTTATTCAGGCAGTCATTAAGGTTCAGTGGAAAAATAGATTGATACAGAATGAGAATGGAGTTTAAAATAAGAAGGGAGTTACAACAAAAAATGGATGGTACATGGGGATAATGCTATAAAACAGCTACTGATTCACTTGCAGTGATTTATCTTAAAAGAGAATTGGAACTTCATCTGAACGGAGAGGCTTTTTATTTAATTCTCTGTGCTGTTACAGTCTGTTAAGATCTAATGGTGACAGTTTAAAGGATCCATGAAGTTTTACTGCCTCAGCGTTTCTCGTACTCTTCAGTCCAAATTTGCAGAATCACAGTGGTCCTTCTCAAAATACACAGTTTGGGTGTATATTCTTAGAATAACTGAGATTTTTAATTTTTTTGTTCCTAGGTTAAGGTTTTAAAAATAATGTGCAAACAGCTACACAACCTGAATAACACTGTTGCTGTATGGACTTATTATTTCACTAAGAGGAAAAAATATATTTGAGGAGATGGAGGAAAGAGACATTTAATTCTTTGCAACTTTGTTTCAAGTATTCATAAACTTCCTTTGAGTATGTAATGTCTGAGTGAAACAGATGGTGTCTTCATACTTTAGCTACAGTGTAATTAACAAACAGAAAGCTCTCACAGGGGAGGTATCTGCTTTTACTCTGCTCTTGCCATTTTGTGAAAGTGGATAAGATTATTTAACAGGATTACCGGCCCTTTTACCTCTAGAGGAATGTCATTCAGTGACAAC
>NW_020956807.1:197002-199729 GCF_003031625.1 Empidonax traillii
GTCTGAGTGAAACAGATGGTGTCTTCATACTTTAGCTACAGTGTAATTAACAAACAGAAAGCTCTCACAGGGGAGGTATCTGCTTTTACTCTGCTCTTGCCATTTTGTGAAAGTGGATAAGATTATTTAACAGGATTACCGGCCCTTTTACCTCTAGAGGAATGTCATTCAGTGACAACAAATATTTTATGTTCAAACCTTTTTAAGACTTTGATTGCATTATTTTTTTCTCTTTTATTTTTCTTGAACAAAAATTGTTTCAAAAATGGATTAACCTCCTTATTAGTTCCTTAAAGTTTTATATTTCATTTTGTCAACTGTTCTTACACAATTTTGCATCTGTCATTTATTGAGAGAGTGAAAATTTTCACCATTGATAACATGGTATAATTTATATTTGACTCTTTTAAGCCATCCAACACAAGCAGAAAAACTATTTGTATCTGGTATCATAGAGGAGAGATAGCATCCTTCACCAAATTAAAGAGGGAAGGTTGGAAAAGAAAGCCTAGAGAAGTTGAAACATTTTATAAATAGTAGAAAGAAACTTTACTGTTGCTGTTGTTATTATTATTATTTACAGCTGGTAATATTAGAATTCTCTCTATTTAGGGCTGCCCAAAGCAATCCTTTAGAAGGCATGGAAGTTGTTATTAAGTTTGTAAAATTTAGAGCATCTGAAGGAAAAAGGTTTCACAATGAGATTTTTCTTGCCCATTGTGTCAATTAGTCTGTTTTGTTTCTTTCTTTTTGTTAGCTTGCCTTTTTGGGAGCAAAAAAAATAAAAAATTTATAATCTCTGTAAGAAAATAATCATAGAATTATAGAATGGTTTGTGTTAAAAGGGACCTTAAAGATCATCTGGTTCCAATGCTCCTGCCATGGGCAAGGACACCTTCCACTAGACCAGGTCGCTCAGAGCTCTATCCAGTCTAGCCTTGAACACCTGGAGACTGTTTCATGGTTGACAAGGACAAATTTTTATATTTAATGTGATTGTGCTTTACTCTGATGGCAAGAAAGGAAAGTGATGGACTTCAGATGAAATAAGAGAACTAAGCCTGATTATGCTTCTATACTTTCTACCACTATCCAGGACTAGTGGAAGTACAGCGTGGTTTATACATCTAACTAAACAAAGAAAAAAATTACTTTGCATCTCATAACTAGGCAGAGCAGACTTGTGGTCTAATATTCTCTTTCATTTTCTTTTTGGACATCTGCAACTGATCCATACAGAATCTCTTAATTTAAACTGCAGTCTCCTTTGAGATGACAGTGAGGTAACATGATAGAAAACAGAGCCCACAAATCCTGAAAAAAAAATTACCAGAAGATGTGTAATAAAGAGGAATATTTTAAAAACTTTTTATATATACATAAAAGGAAACTAAGAACCTCTAGTGATTCAACAGTAGGATTGCAATATGAGGATTTTGGAACATATCTAAATGGCATGTACAGATTGAATAATGTAGCTGTAGAGAAGAGATGCCAGAGGTCTATCCCTAAATTCAGAAAAGAGTGAAAATCTAACAACAGGCCAGAAGCAATATGCAAACAGGAAGTACCTGTTACAACATATTTTCTCTGAACTGTCAGAGCATGAGGAGCCCAACATACACTGGAAAAACACCAATGACATCATCAGTAACATCTTTTGATCAGTAAATTCTGCAAAAGATAGAAAATTAGACCATCAAGAAAAGTGAAAGAGAAAGGGAAGGATACAATCATGTATTTGCCAGAGACATGAGTTGTTGGGATATGCCGAGATATTAGGCATAATTAAACATGCCTAAACAAGGTTAGACTGAAATATTAGGCATATGGAAACATTTTTTTTTAGCTGACATTGTGTCATGTCAGTCAGCTGAGAAATAAGACAGAAAACTAAAAATAGTTGAGTAACAACACTGACGTGCAAAACATTCAGTGATAATAACTGTGTGTGTTTATAATAATCTATTTAATCCCTTTAATATGTGTGAAGTGTGTAATATCAGAAGAAACTGATGAGATTCTTTCCACAGATTGCAAGGGCCTTTGAATCTGGTATTACAGGGAAGTTTTCTCTCTGCTAACTTTAACATTTCAGGTGCCAATTATCTTTTATTCAGAAAGGAAGGATCTAGATTCATTTTTCATAGCCCATTATTTCAGTGCTAATAACTGCACTACTGAGTCCATCATCACTTCAGAATATGTTCTGTTCAAGCGTGTAGTCACGTTTCTAACTAAACAGCACACAATATAGAGCATTTTGAGCATTGTAAGGCAGTCAATGCAAAACTAACCTGTAAACATGTTTTGAGTGTTGGGAGGTTTTTTGTAAATAGATACTCCAGCAGTATTTTATATCATGTGACAGCAATTTCTTATATAAGAGGATATGCCTTAAAATGATTGGATTTACTGTCAAACTACAGCTGTCTCTCCTTATTTTAAGACTGGGGGAACAGCCCTTTGGAATTACTTGCCTCTGTAGACTACAGAAAAAAGCCTAGAGCACCTGAGACAGATACCTACCTGGATGGCTGAAGTTTGGCAATATTAATTTCCAGTCTAAATGTTAATGCATTATATTGCTTACTTTGATTTCTGTAAAGATTAAATGCTTATAAGTCAGCTTTCTATATTTACAATTAGTGCTGATTTTTAACCATATGGTCTTCTAAATGTTTTGTGTTTGGGTTTTTTTTTTTTTTTTTTTTTTTTTTTTTTTTT
>NW_020956807.1:200185-204795 GCF_003031625.1 Empidonax traillii
AAGTTTTTTTTTTCAAACACAGATGTATTCACCACAGTCGAATTTGGAAGATTCCTTTGACACTGAACACCCTCCTGTTTTTTGTTTGTTTGTTTGTTTGTTTTTATTTGATTGCTTGTTTTTTGTTTGTTTTGGTTGGTTGATTGTTGTTGTTGGTTTTGGGTTTGTTTTTGGTTTTCTTTTTTATTTTTTTCTTCAGCTTTTGAGTAACAAAGATCTCTACTTGTGGCTTTCAATTTTGGCTTAATTTGGCTTTCAATTTAAGCTTTCAACTTTGAGAGGAGTCCTTTGGATTTAGAGACTTCAGGAGGACTATTTTCCTATCAGAAATAACTATGAATGTCCGCAACTAAAAACAGAAACCAAATAAGAAATAATAATTAAAAAAAAATAAATAAAAAGGTTTAAAGTAAAAAGTTAGCAAAAGCCGGCTAATTCAGACAGATTAAATACCTTCTTCCTTTTTCAAGTGTCAGGAGCTCCAAATTTGGCCCCATCTTTAAGAACTACTGAAATATTAATAGGGTTATGAAACTGTGAAGCTATAATGCAATATATATATACAATTTGTGATATTGAAATGCAAATAGAAAATTTAACTTCTAAGATGGGATCAATCTCCCCTTCCTCTTCGGAAGATTTCTATTCAATGACAAGGCTAACCAGCAGTGTTGTTCTCTGTTGTGCAACCATAGCCTTAATAGTTGCCACAAAGCAGGTTGCCCACTATTCTGTAAAGAATCAAATTAAACAGAGATTTTTTTTCACTCAACTTAATAATCTTTTCAGTAGAAATGGTATTAAGAACTGAATGACCATTGGTAAGATTTTTCACTGCATGAGTAGCCCTTGTGTGTGGTCCAAGATCCTCATCATTTTTAATTTCCAAGAAGCTATTTCTATCTCACTGTATTCATATGCACACATAAAGAACTAGCCATCTGACATAGGGATGGATCTGGTATAAAAAGCTTTAGAAACCCTATAGTTCCAAAAAAAACCAAGCCCCAAACATGCAATCTAAATGAAATTAAGATTTTCAAAACACTTCTTTCCAGATGGAATGCATTGCCTACATGATTACATATTGTCACTGCATCCATTTTCTGCTGAGTTCCAGAAATTATCTGAAACCATATGTCAATTAATTTTCTTGGGGCTGGGTTTCATACTTAGTGCCAAAGCTATGAGTAAATGCTTAGGTAATAATAGATGTTCTGAACTGAATAGTTCATATTTATGGAAAAAGATGATAACGTATGAACTGAGAATAAAATATTTCATAAGGTTGTCCAATAAGACATGGTAAGGGAAGTGTAGTACTTTGGATGGTTTTAACAACTAGTATAAATTGACAAAAACAAAAATAATGAGAAAAATAAAATTGTGTTATCTCATTAGATCTATGTCTGCTATCTCTCTAAGAACTAAAATGGATCTGGTAATAAGATACATAACCCATCCTATCTGATAACCCATCTATAAACCTAACCTATCTGATAGTAAAATTGGTCCCTTAAGAAAGAACTTGATGTCCACTGTTCCTGCTCCCAAAAAAAAGATATGACACTATAGCAGGTTACAGTGTAAACAAGACTTTTAAAATGAGTTCAGTTGATGTCTGAGACTCTCCTACAGGAGTTGAGCCAGACCTGAGCCAGGAAGGAAACCTGGTCTGACTGTGTGAGTTTGGGGTGTGTAGCTGCAAAGGGGCCTTGGTCCCAGCTCTGGTGGTGCAAATGTAACTGCCTGAGTGGCTCCTTAAGACGAAGACCTGCCTAGACAATATAGAAAACCCTGGTTGTGCAAGATGTTAGACTTTGTTTGTTGAAGGGGTACATTGTCCCAAATGAAACTCAGATTCTGTGATTTATTCTTAATATTTTCTCATTTTAATCTTCAAACAATGACTGACAAACTTAGATAGAATCTATGAAGTCATGCAAAATCAACAAACAGAGTCTGTGGTTAGAATTTACTTAAGAATTATATCAACTATGCTCCTAAATCCCCGTTAGATCTACAGCAGAAATAAAAGTTAAAAATCGATTAAAAAATTTATCAACAGTGTTTCTGTTGGTAGAAGACAATGAAAACACTGTAGATATTTTATTCTTTCTTTTTCAGGAAAAGTTGTGTAGAAGGTTGGATTTGAGGTAGCAAATACCAGGCTGACCTGGTTCTCAAACAGCATTAGAGATGTAGGGAGACTGCGGTGTCTATACAGTAAAGGTATTATATGGATTCTTAGACAGCTGGAACTTTGAAGTTGCAGTCTGTCAGGATTGGTTCAGGCTGGTACAAGTTTGAAAGACCAGCAATACTGGAAAACCTTTATTTAAAGAGATAGGAGTTTGGAAGAATATGTTGGTTTAAATAAGTTTGGGTTGTTTTTTTTTTTTTTACCTGAGAGCTTGAAATTTTAAAGGCTTAGAGCTTCTGGCCTGATTCTGTGCTGAAAAGAATCTTCCCTAATTCTTCAGGGTGGGGATTAGGACTCCTTACTGATATTGGACTTGGCATGCATTAGAACATTACATTTAGAAATCACTGTTAACAGTAAGAAATTCCAAGACATTTATTATATTGATCCCAGCATCAGTGTAGTCTATGACAACCTTGTCACACTTTTAATGCCATGTTTCAAAGTATCTTCCCTGCACGAAAATGGAGATGTCCTTTTAGGACATTTCAGTCACATCTTAAATTGCCTGGGCTTAATAACTATCAGAAACCTTTTGATCCTGACACTAACTTATTTTTGAGGCAGGAATTATTAACTTAGAATATTTATTATCTGATTTAGGGTTTAAATGTATTTTTGTGCCTTATTATTAAAAAGATGTATCAGAATATTTTATATCCCACATAAAGGACATTTGTAGATAGATCTGTGTTTACACCTTTTCTGGGTTTAACTACTTCGGTGCCTCTGTAGGAGCATTTGCATAGCATTGTATAGCTAGTAAAGAGATGATTTAAATATGCCCTGTTCCTATGAGTGCTCTTAGGACAAATTCAAGCAAGTTGAAGGGGTAAGGTGAGCTGAAGTTTTTAGAAGGCTTGGCTGCCATGAAACCACAAAATAAGATTCTGCCCCACTTCCTATGAGTCATACAGCAGGAATGGAGTAAGATAAGTAACTCTCCATAGTAAGTATTACTTCTGCCTGAGTATTGGCACAGGTTTTCTGGAGGACTGTTAGTCTCGTATTCAAAGTCTGCATTAAAGAATATGTTATATGGGTATTTGAGATATTGTCTCATTTGTTGGGCCTTTGCTTATTTCTCTGTTAGCAAGTAATGTAGACCAAGTGGAACTGATACATAGATTGAAACAGCTGGTATTGAATACTGCTGGCAACACTATTCAGGGATAGTTCAAAGTTGTTCTACTGTAATTCAGAAATGTATCTTCTAAATTAGTTTTATGCAAATGAAAACAATTAATTGCTCAAAACCCATTGTCCCATCATAAACCTAGGCACAATCTGGAGTTATATTTCATGAACACACTCAGCTCAGGAGCATGTAGTAACTACATTGAAACTCTTTCTGTCACACTGACCATGTGTATCTAGTATGTTCAAGAATCTCTCACCCACTGAACACTTGACAATTAGTCCCACTCATCCCTGTCATGATGCTGGAGTTCTTATCAAGATTTGTCTCTTTGAATTCTTAATCTAGCCCAAATGGTTTGGCTTATTGCAGCGTGATTATTCTAAACTAGCAATGCCCAAAATAAAAATAAAATAGACTTCTACATTTCTCTACCTTCTTTAGAGGAAAAAAGCTCTCATATGATCACACATGGATTACACATGTGCTACACAGAATTACTCTTGCACTGGTGGTACTGCATATACCAGGTAATAGGCACATTTTGGAGTTTGTCTATTTCCCATCAAAAATGTATTTTAATAGCAATGTAGTTGATTATATTTAAAATCGTAACTCACTTGTTATTCAAGGCAATTTGACCATAAGAGAAGTCTTTTCTATACCCTCAGTATTGTAATATAATAAAAATTGATGTATTCTTTTTATTGATTTAATATATCACAAAGAACTTTACCACTTATACTCTAGGCAAAGAGATCAGCCTGTGTTTGGCTTTGAATATCTCCAACGTTGGACATAAAACAACTCCCCTGTAAAACAAACAAACAAACAAACAAACAAACACAAAAACAAACAAAAAAAACACCACCAATGTTTGAACACACTTGAACCAGTGAACCAGTGTTTTCTTTTATGCAACTGGGTTTTTCCTTGTTGCAACTTCTGAACACTATGTTTGTGCTTTTGAAGCATACACACTCCCTAGAAGAGTTTTTGTCTTTTCTATTCCTTTTCCGTAAACCTGCTTCCTAGTAAATTGTTTCTTGGGAATGATTTGCCCCAGACGTAGGATTCTGCATTTCCTTTTTGGAATTTTATGAAGTTTCTATCAGGCTTTTCCTCCAGCTTATTGAGATCTTCCAAAATAGCCTTCCTGCACTAGAGCATATCAACTGATCCTCCAGTGTCTGTAAGCCTGCCAAGAGTTTACTCTGTCTCATTGTTCTCATCTTTAATGAACATTGAAGTCAACATCCACCCTGAGGG
>NW_020956808.1:0-4033 GCF_003031625.1 Empidonax traillii
AGGGCTCTGGTGAAGAAAGCAGAACTGCCAGAGAAATCAGTAGATAACGAAAGTCATCCCCACCAGCATGCTCTGGAGAAGGCTTCCCCAGAAGCTTTCTGCCAAGTATCCTGGAAGGGGATGGGATGGAGAAAAAAGGGCTTAAGTCAGACTTCCAGGCTATTCTTGTCCGCTTTCCCTCTGTCTTGCTGGCCAGGGAAAAGACTTAGGGGACAGATTTTATTCCTGGCCATATAATTGTAAGATCATTGTTTGGGCAGGGTTGGGAATGCTCTGTCTCAAGGGCTGCAGTCACTTGAATAGATATGGTATGATCTGACTGTGCTACAGGGAGAGACAACTGAGCCTGCAGCAACCAAACCCACAAGTTTATTCCTCCATAAAACATCTCTTTATTAAAATACAATACTTTCTAATAACTACGATGCAGCATCAAGAGCAGCACAGAGTGGAAATGTCCCACGTGGGAGCTGTCTGGGAACATTTGCCAGAGACTATTCAGTAACAGCAGCGATAATCTTGCTACCACTGTCTTTAAAGCCAACAGTCCTCACCTATAGAGCTGGACATCTCAGGCTGCAACAGGCTGCAACTAATCGGGTTAGCTGCTTAATACACAATAGCCCAATGTTTGCTGCTGAGCTCCACCAAGCCCTGTCCTTTTGTTATCTTCCCTAATCCATATCCTATCCCATGACGCTGATAGACAGTTATTATCCAATATTATCCAACAGTAAAGAGGTAGGGCTGTGCCCCAGTGAGCTGTGTCCCCTCTGCTTTGAGAGGTGCATGGGACTTGCCTGGCTCAGTCCTTTTTGCTGCCCTTCAGCAGCTCACCCCTAACACCACTCACTCAACCAGAATTGAAGAAATGAGGGGGAAAAAAACCAGCTAAATATTCAAGTCTCTTTAGAGAACAATCCATCACCACCACAGAGTTAAGCCCTCCAGGAAAACAAAAGAGCCCTAAGTCCAAACAGCAGAATTGAAAGTACCAGTAGCTCTAATTTGTTGATGGCTTAGTTGGTTTAGGCTTCTGTGAGAGACTCCCTGCTCCCAGAACCTTGTAAAAGACCTGGAAACAGGCTCTAAAACTGGTAAAGGACTTGGGCTAATAACAGCTCTACATTTTCACAAGACTGAAGTGGAAGGGAGATGGAGGAAGAAATTACAGTCTGGGAAAGAACCCTCCTCACCCCACGGGAATGATTCACACTTACCTGGCCCCATCTCTGCTCTTAATAGAGCTGGGTGAGCCAACAAGGTTCTAACTCAAAACAAGGTTCATAACTAAAAACTAGGCTTCACCATAAGCACCACTGCCAGGACTTAAACCAAGTGATTTTTCCTGACTAGCCCTTTCTCCAGGGGAGCACAGCAGGCAGGGTCCCTGTTGCACCCCTTAGGGTGCCTGTGCTCAGTCTCCCAAGGCAATTTAGGTGCCAGAGCGGCTTTTGCAGTCGGGAAAGAGATCAGAGCTTGTGTAGGCAAAGCCTTACACACTCGCCAGCTCCTGGAGAACAGAGATCTCTAAGCATGGATAAGGCCAGCAGTTCAAGCACCAACTGCTGCACTGAATTTAACCATTGGCACTCACCCACACAAAGGCAATTGGTTTTGCAGCCAAGTGTGTAAGCTGTTACTCTTCAGAAGACTGCCAACAGCTCAGTGCCTCTGGAAGCCCTCTCTGTCACCAGCCCCACTCCACCTGGAGACACAAATCCACCCTCTGTGCTCCTACCAGTCCTGGCAGGGAAGTGCCTCGCCATGCCAGCCTTGTTTCCAGATGAGCTGTCCATGATCAACAGGCCCAGACAAGGAGAGCCCATCTGTCTGGGCTCTCTAGCAGTACAACACACGGGCTTGCAAGCTCCTCCTTCAACTTTCTCCCTTTAGAGGCTTCAAAGGTGCCTGTCCTGCCTAGTCCCTTACCCTGCAAGGAAAAACACAGCCAGGTGAAGGGCTGATCCCTGCCACATCTCCATTTTTATTTTCCAGTTCAGATCCCAGTGTTTAAGACTATTTCTCAGAGCCAGAATGAAATTGTTCTTGTCTGTGAGGTGTGGAAAGAGACCGCTGTAGGCTTTGATAGCCGATGTGTTGCTGGCGGTGAGCACGAGGCTCTGGAAGAGGCTGGTGACATTTGATTATCACTTAGATCAGGAGAAAGAGGGGAAGCAACTTCCAAAGGCAAGGCTAACACTGTTACAAACACGAACAGAAATGACCTTCACACACAGCTAGCTCTCCCGGCTGCCAAGAACCATCCTCTCAGCCGCTATGATCTGAATCACCAGTACACCTGGGGCAGTGCAGCTTTACATCAGCCTCTGCTGCTCCGAAATCCAGGTGCTTTCCACTGGGCTGGGGAAAAGGGTGTGCAGTGGGTCCTGTGCAGCAGACAACACTGCAAAGTCTGTACTGACCTCCCAGCTCAAGGAGGCTTGATTTCCTCAAATCATGATGCAAAGCATGGGTCAGCTTCCCATCCACACCAAGATAAGGGGCATGTCTAAGCTGAAGCAGCCACTGTTCGTGTGGGAAGTTTTTCCCAGCAAAACAAACGGGCAGGCTGGCAGCTCCAGTGTTGCTCTGCTGCTCAGAGTGCTTTGCAAGAGGAACCACCCTCAGCACCCATGGCTAAAGCCAACTCAAGGAAAGTCAAGAAAAGGCACAGATTATATCAGGACAAAGAGTTCACATCTGGCCATTGGCAAACAGGCAGGAAAAGTCCAGGAGACCATAAACCACCACCCAAGACCACTCCTTAGGATCTGAGCTCCCTAAGCACCAACAAAAGACCAACCCATGTTTAACTCACAGTCCTGCATTGGGAGGAGGGGACAGCAGTGATGTGAGGACATGGGAGAAGCCAGCTTGATAAATCTCAGCAGTACAGGATCCATCCTTATCCCACAGTCTGCAGCAAGAGCTTTTCTCTATTCCCTGCATCACATGGCTTTTTGATAAATCGTCCTTCCCGATAAATCTATCCCTCATTGTACACATACGGAATCCATTGCTCTAAGTAGCCACTGAGGTGCTGTCAGGGTCATTAACTATCATTATCTGGGGCAGCTGTTCCCCAGTGTGCTGATGTAGGAATCAATCAGGCTAAAACATGAAATTCCCCTACACTTCTCCAAACACTGCCTTTGTCCCTCTCCATCAAGAGATGAAAAAGAGGAACATTTCTGCCTTTATGCCAAGGTTTAGCAATCCTCATACTGGAAGGAGCTGGCTAAAGGGAAACCAGTGGCAGATGAGGCAGGCGTTGGGCTGTCACAGAGACAGGATGAGCTCTGACTGATGTCTTTACCAGGAAAGAGGAGGCAGGGTGATTGGAAACAGGCCAGTCAGCTGAGCAGAGATCACTCTTGGGAAAAAAAAAAAAAATAGAAGGAAAAAAAAGAACCCAAAACTTCCTCACTTCCTTTAGTACCCCTTAATGAGATAACCCTTCTCTGAAGAATGCGAGGGCTTTCAAACCTTTCATGTGCTCAGACAACAAAGGGGAAAAACAGACATTCAGGATTTTCACACCATCCAAGGTCAGGATTTGTTAAATCAAGCTGTTCAGCATCTGAAGCTTGAGAGCTCAAAATCCAACTTCATTTTCCTGGGTGACAACTGCTTAACCCCATCTCGGAGTTCTCTAGAACAGAGGATCTCTATTCCTCTGCAGTGACATTTCCAAACAGGACGAATTTAGGAAAAGGGACAATACCCAATTGCAGTCAGGTCAAGAGTGTGTGTGGTGGGAAATACTCAGAGAAGCAGCTTTTCTTCTTATTCCAGGTCAGTGATAGGTATGAACTGAGCTAATTCTGTGCTTGAGTGGTCTGGACTCATGAACCAGGAGACTGTTGACCTGCAGAAATGCTGGTTATTAACCTGCAGAAACAGTCTTTATTAGCCCTGAATACCAGTCAGTCTGTCTAGGTTACACAAAAACAGACAAACCTGAGCATAAGCCTCCACAACACACACCTCTCAGCCTTTAAGGGCATGTACACACACAGTCCAGACATGA
>NW_020956808.1:5518-66813 GCF_003031625.1 Empidonax traillii
AAAAAAAAAAAAAAAAGGAAAAAAGGTATTGATGTCTTATTTCTCTTAAGGGAATGACCTGTCTTCCCAGAAGTTCTTGGCAATAAGATTTTAGAGAGAACTTACGGGAGCAGGGCTTCCCAAGGACAACACACATTGGTTTGGGGGTTTCCAATGCAGCACATCCTACACCATAAAGGAAGACCCAGGAAAATAAAATGCAAACAGATGATAAAACTAAGGGTGGAAAGTCTGACAGAAGTGCCTTTTGTTCTCGGATCAAAACAAAGATTCTTCAAAGTCTGTTGTACACATGCTGTGAGAATGAGAAACTTACAATTGGTGGATATCACAGACAGCCCCCAGGCAGGAGACTCTTCCAAACCCTTTCTGCCTCTCACACAAACCAGACTAAAACTTCATCTACCTGCCACGTCTGATTGAGAACACTTTGTCTTGCTTTAATCAGAAAATTCATTCTAGAATGAAATCCTTCTCCTCAAAGATTTATTAGGCCTACACAATTGTCCTCAAAGAGGCTGTTTTGAAAAGCATTTGCTTCCAAAGAGGAACATCTTGCCAAAGAGGAGCGTCAGTGACGTGACTCGGGTTCCATCAGTGGTAAAGGGGTGGCCGGGATGCTGCCAAGACTCACCTATCCATCTCATGAGGGACGTCATGATTTGAAGATACTTGGTCTTCTGCACATTGAAGAAGGTGAAAGGACCCAGGAGGAGAGTGAATGCTGCCTGGAAGGACAACAAAAACACACACATTAGATTAAAACCCAGAAATTCTGCCAGTAAGACAAATTCATTAGCAGAACAAAGCTTGCATTGAAGGTTCACCTCCAGACATGTCCGTTTGTCATGAAGCTTTCTTTTGTTGCTGAATTTTACAGCTAAGTTGGCTGACACACAGGGGGTCAAGTGAGCTGTTTGGTATCAGAGAACATGCCTGGGGCAGAAGTAGAGCTCAGGATCCTCTTGGCTCTTGGCCACTTGCTATCACTGCTCCAGCACTCCTTTACTGACACATTTCAGTAAAAGCTCTCAGTGCAGCCTTACGGAACATTAAATATTAAACTGTGGCCTCTTTGCCCGGGTACATGCTCAGTTTAGGTCTGAATAGCAATAGCCCTGACCAGTCTGCTTGCATTAACATTGATGGGGTGGCTTCAGGGTATCCCAGGCTCAATGGCAATGGAGCCAGGTCTGCCTGGAACTTTTTTCCCCCAGGCTTTAAGTTGCTTGTATAAAAGATATAGGGTTTTTTATATATTGAAAAGCATATAATAGGAAGCTATAGTGTAACATTTCAGCTCTTGACTTGGAAGCTTGGACCTGTGTAAAGTGAGGGAAAAAAAATCAGAGATACTCATAAGAAAGAACTTAGTTCAGTGTGAAAATTAAAGGTTCTGTCAATGAAAAGAGACCTTTCTTCACTGCCCTCTTAGATGTGTATTAAGAGACCAGTGTTTCATAGAATCACAGAATGGTTTGGGTTGGAAGGGACCTTGAAACCGTCTAGTTCCATTCCCCTGCCATGGGCAGGGACACCTTCCACTAGACCAGATTGCTCAAAGCCCTGACCAGCCTGGCCTTGAACACTTCCAGGGATGGGGCAAATTAAACTGGGGTTTGCTGCAGCACCGGTTTGTTGCATCTCTTTTAGCTGGGTTACAAAAACATCCAACAAAGATTCATCCTACAAATCTGGACTACAGAGCTTCCCATGGGAGTTTCTTCTAGCACTCTCCTAGAGCACACAAGGCAAGCGTGTTGCCAGCCCCTGCCCAGAGGTGATGTCCTCTGCAGCACTGTCACCTCTCTGGGCACCAAGTGGCACTCAAGCCCCACCTACCCCAAAGAGAAGAGAAAAGGCTTTGCTGCAGGAAGAAGCAGGCTTTGGCTGTGGTCTGAATGTAGACTGAGAGAAGCTGCTTGTGACAAGGAGACAAAATGGGTGTTACAGAAGAGAGCCCTGCCTGTCATCCATGGGATAGCACCAGCTAGTGATACACTAACAGGTCCAAACGCTGTAAGAAGGCAGTGTTTAGAAAGCAACAACACACAGAGACCAGGTTAGTAGAGCATCCCAAAGGGATTTTTAAAGACAAATATTCAACATTAATATTTACACGTTGCTCTTTTCCGTGACTTCTTAAAGCAGTTCGAGAAAAGGTGTCACTAGAAGTGAAGAACTGGGACTCAAAGGGGCAGGCTGATGAGCCTCAAGGTCTCTGTCGACCCCAACAGAGTCAGGGACAGAACAGAATCCAAGCTATTTTAAGACCAGTACAACCCCAAGAAACCTTTTTTGAGACAGTTTCAGAACATCTGCAAGGCAAATTGGAAATGCCTCGCATCACAAGTATTCTCGGATGACCAAAGTAAACCCAGAAGGGGACCAAGGGGGAGAACCCTCGGTTTGACTCATCACTCGGTGAAGACATATCCTGATCTGAGGCCATCACTTACACCAAGGCTTGTTTTTTCTGCTTGGAAAAAAAAAGGACAGGAAGCATGCACAGAATTCAGATTTGTGAAGCAACTGATGGCTATTGGAGAAAACACTGAAATCACACAGAATACACCACCACAGGCATAACTGGCAAGACTAAAAGCTAAACCAGCACTAGGAGTTATGACACTTCCATTTTTAACACAGAAGCCAACCAGCCAGTTAAAAGCCTCTTTCTTTTCCCTTCTTTTTAATCTTCTCCCTCTTGTTCCTTTCTTCTAATCAGGAGCTTAACCCTGCTCTTCCGCTCTCTACAGACTGCCACTCTGTCCTAGGACAGTGCACAAACCCCAAAGGACTAAATAAAACTTTAGACTAAAGAGTGATGTAGGGCAACGATCCAGAGAAAACCACAGACACCAACTCCCTTACTGAAAATTATTCTTGAGTTTGTGACTAATCTATTTCAACCTGCTCTTCCCCAAAACAGACACTGCTCAACACAGCCTCCCTTCAAATCACGTTAACAGCTCCTGCGTCAGAAGGCGCTGAAACACAAAGAGACGGACGAAGGATGGTGATAATTAAGGAACAGGTGTCTGCTGCAAATGAGAATGCACCAGAACCAATCGGCAAAACAGCCCCTCAAACCATAGCAAGGATTGACACAAAATCACCGAGCACACAGCTGTGTGTGAAACCCAGATTTGCCTCACACACCGAGGAAAGAGCCGTGTTAAGGTAGATTTGGGACTGAAAAGCACCAAAAGCATCATCAGGTGCTGGGAGAACCTGTATCTCTAACATACTCCCCAACATCTGCTAAAGAAGCACGAGAATTCTTCTGATTTACTCTCCACCTTCTGCAGGGATTCTCCAGCACCCTAAACAATTAAATCCATTGAGCAAAGCTTTCAACTCTGCTCCTCTCTGGGCTTTACTGCTCAGCTCTCAGGGAACAGACCCAGGTCGTTGTGCTTGAATGGCTGGATTCCCCTCCCATCCTTTAGCATGATCAGTATCTTCTGCTCTTAACAAGATCCTGGAGCTGGTCCAGAGGAACCAAGTGAGAGATTAATTCTAGTGCAATAAAAATTTATTATCTTTTCCACTTGATGCCCATTAGTGATCCAAGATGGATATCCATGGATCGATACAAACAACGCTAAGGCCTGCAATGAGATGAGGGTGCCCTGCTTTGTAGGGATTTCTGACAACCACTTTTATGAAGGGAAGCCACAGCACACACTGGACTGCTTGGGAGGAGAAAAGCTGGACAGAACAGGGCAGTAAACAGCCAGATTAACATAATTTTGAAGTACAGTGGTGTACAGCTCTATCGGATTGAGCACAGGGCAGGACAAAGGGGTCAGCTCCTCACCAACAGCCAGGACACAAGGAGCAAGGACTTAGTCCCTGGATTAGAGCTAATCTCATCATCAACCCTCAGAAGAGTCCCAAGGCCAGGAACCCTATTAAAAACATCCCCAAAAGCATGAGAAGAGACCACAATGCTTAGCAGGAGGATGTCTGCTTTCTCTACCTCGCGGTGCCAGACACCTCAATGCTCTTCTGACCCATAAAGTTAATTAGTTTCATAACTTCTCCCTAAGGAAAAAGTAACCCCAAATAAGCACCTCAGACACATACCCAAACTTTCCACCTGATGTTTCCCAAGCTCAGGCCTCTCCCAGAGGGAAATAATTTACAAGGTGCTCCACTACACATGTAATTCAAACCTACACAGAAACCTGCACCAGTCACGCCTGCCAGAAATCAAATACGCAGAGCCCCGACACATCAAAAAGCTCTCCCAAGTTTTCCAGTTCACCTCTTGAGCCAACCAAGATATTTTCTAGGAGTTTATCCTTCTCTTACTGAGATTCAGCAAATTAACCCAAGGCAGAATGAGCATAATCTACTTTGATTAAAGATTTTTCTACTAGTGAAGTGGTTTCCTATTAGAAACAAGCAGGCACATGTGGCTGATTCGTTGCTATACTCAAAGAAGGTAAGGGAATGCTTCCCTGGGCTAAGGAGGAGAATTGGATCTATTAAATACTGTTTATATGCACAGGATGGCAGAGGGAAACCTTTACAGTGCTTTTGCACAGGGCTGCCTATTAAGAGTGATTCCCTAATTTCTGTCCAAACTCCTCCATTGAACAGGAAAGGCCAGATAAGTCCCCAGGCTCATAGTGGAGGGTATGTGGAACCCACACACAGCAAATAAATGTAAAATCCTTTCTTTTTCTTTCCTTTCTTATGCTGAAAAACGGCATGAAGATCCAGCATGCTAGTGACTGAAAAACCACTGTTTTCCTTGCTTTTACTGACATTTCCAGTCAGAAAATGAGAAGCCAGTGAGGGTAGAAGAAAGAACAGCAGCTTGTCACCCTGGATTACACTCTTCCCCACAGGTTAGTAGGAGCCACGAGCAGCACACCAGCTTGTTCAACCCCTGGGAGGGTCTTCAAATCCATTCCTCCCACCAAGCCAAGCCACAGCAGTACAGGCACCAAGGTTTGGGAGGTTCTCTGAGCCGGCAACTCCGCTGACACCACTTTCCCAGCCTCTGTACCTGTCAGCTCTCAGTATTTCAAAATGAAAAAGCAGGCTGGTCAACTCGAGTCTTCTTGCCACGGGGGAACTAGCTAGGGCTTACCATTGCCTGGAATATATTTTTATATATTTTTATATATTTCTAAAAGTATATTTTATTAAAGCTCTTATGATAAAACTTGGTTATGTAACCTTGTTTATTGGCTTATCTTAAAAAAGCAAGAGTAAGATCAAGCGTTAATAGGACATCTGGCTGGTTTTTATCAGCTTAGTTTCAGCCAAGAGGACCACCAAGAGAGCTCTCAACCACTAAGTGATGGCCAGCTAATGCCAAGAGTCTTTCAGACCATACAAACATGCTTCAAGCCAGTCAGAGGGCTGTTTGACCAAACAGGTTCTTTATTGACCTGAAGGGTCCATCCATCACTCTGAACCAGTACAATTCAATAGCTTTCATCTGCTTCCCAGCATGTGGCTTTTACAGAGGCAGCCAATACAGCTCAGGAAGCACAATTAGCATCCCAAACGTGGCTGATTCATGTATTAGATGCAGTAGTTACAGCATTATGGCTAGTGCCTGCATACATTTGCAAGAGGACCATCTCAAAAGCCAGCCTCATTCGTAACTGTCATCAGAACTTGCTTGTTTTTATGCTCCACAAAGTCATCTCTAAGAATTGTATCTGTCTTTGGTGCTTGCCAAGTAGCGAATTAAAAACAGTAGCTATTGCTTCTTCTTGATTCAGAACCTGGAAACGTTCAGACAGGTTGGGTAGAAGCAGGATATTTACCTGAGCAAAGTGAGACTGTGAAGATTAATCTTGTTAAATGCAGCAAATGCACCAGGAGCAGAGCATAAAATTTGACAGTTTTTGAATAAATGCATTTATGCAGCACAGAGCTGTCATACCAATGAGAAGTTAATAAGTTCCAGATAACGGGGCAATGATCCCTCAGTTTTAATGTGAAGATAAGAGGTAAGAGAGATGTTGTAGCACTCACTCCTTAAATATCTGTCTCTCTTTGGGCCCCAGCCACCCTGCCTTTTCCTTTTCTACTCCTCTCAGCCTTCCAACCCTCATTCAAAAACAGAATCCACCCCAAACCAAATCATTCCTTGGAGTTCTTGCTTCCCCCCGTGACAGAAGTGACGACACGTCAGACAAGCTTCATTTTAGGATGGTATCAACTCCATCTCTGCAGATACTGATGTTTAGATTTCACAGCTGCTGAGCAATAGTACCTCTGTCCCGCAAGACAGAGCACAGCAATAGCCCCACTCTGACGGGGGGCAAGCTGACATCAGATGAGAAAGTCCCTGGTTTAACAAAATGGATCGCCCTCCTTGGAAGACTTTGACACCTTGGCAGGAAAGCTGAGGGTTTGGGTGCTTGATCCAGGCCTGTGGGTACACAGCATTCCCGCAGCAAAGCGTGGCACCGACAGACTGAACGAGCACTTCCCAGAGGAAGCTTTGTTTGATTCAGGGCTCAGGGAAAGTCTCCTTGAGCATGGCAGGAAAAAGCAGACATTTCTTACATGCTGTCAGAAGTGGCAACTCTGACACCCGCTCTGCTTCTGCAAGACGTCCCCGAGCTCAGAGCTATTTCACAACTCAGATGAGCACTGGAAGGGACAGACGAAACAATCCAACAAAACCAGACTGCGCAAGAACAGAGAACAAACGAGATGTCAGGAGAACCAGGATGCTCTGTTCCCACCTCAGGTGCTTTCCACTAGAGTGTGTCACATCTAGGAAAAAAAAAAAAAAAAGGCCCAAAAAGCAAAACTTGATTTACCAGCATGGACACAGGTCAGAGGTTTTATCCCTGGTTAGAAGGCTGAACCAAACCTATCGTCTTCAGTAGTTTCTTAGGAATTGGTGTCTGCTCACATCCTCAATGAATTTTTAGGGCTGACTTCGGAGAGAAATAATAAATGCAAGGTGCTTTCTCCACACCTGTTTGGGACTCCTATATAGAGAAAACAGCTTCATCACACTGCAGCTCCAACACACACCTGCAGCCTCTGGTAGCTCCTCTGCACCCACTTCAAGTTGTGCTACTCCACGGCAGGCTCCAGTCACTCCTGCCACAGCCTCAGGACTTTTCAGAGAAAACATCTCAAGGGAAAAGGGTCTCGAACAATGTGTCCCCTCTGCTATCTCTCCTCCCCTTCACTGAGGTGACAAGGCCATGTTTCTGTCCTGCATGAGCTCATATCTCGAGCTAGAGAGCCAGATGGCCCATCAGTGAGGGCGGCGATCCAAGCTTTCCTTGGTAAAGCTTTACCCCTTGCAGTGGACAGTACAAATATAAATACATGAAAAGAGTCTGATTGTTCAGGAAGGAGCTTTTTAGAGAGATGGGGAAAAAAAAAAAGCTGAAAATCCACAGCCTCTCAAGGCTGGAGGCAGGGCTGCAGCAGGGGCTGTGCTGATAGGCAGCAAGTTATCAGCAGACAAGCTGTTATGAAGCTCAAAGTTGGTTGAAAAGAGATAAACCAGCTACAGAACAAGGATTGCTCAAAGAAGTTGGGAAGCAAGAGGGATTTTAACCTCCAGATCCCCTGTAGAGTCAGGAAGTCACAATGGAAGGAGGATGCAGCTGCCAGACATCCCACAAGGAATATTTATAGATAAAGAAACAAGGGCAGTAACGCTTTGGGTACAGCAGGCATCTGCTGCCACAGCAGCTCCGGTAATTAACGTGCCGCTCTCAGGACACCTGGCAGAGGTTTATAGTCATAACTCACAGGAGGCGTATTCCTGGCACTGAGGAACCTTCCCCCACCTTTTTCCCCAGTTCCTTCAGGCAGGGAGGAGGCATCCTCCAGGAACTAAGACCTCAGCTGCTGCCAGGCTGGCTTTTGCCAGCGAAGCGAGTGGCTTTTCACCCACTCACACCCACAGTACCCTTTAAGCTGGATGCTGCCTCTTATGGTTCCAGTGATCCCAGAGCCCCTTCCAAAGTGGAAAATCTTCCGCAAGAGATGGAAAGAAGCACTTGTGTCCCCAAAGTTACCAACTTCAGCAGATCTGAATATTATCTGTAGATTTTCAAAGGCTCTAGCCCACCACCAGGTTTTGATTTTGACTGCTCAGCCAGCAAAGAAGTGTACTTGTCCCAGCTCCTGACAAGTTCTGACCTTGCTGGGCATCCAACACACCAAGGACCAGCCAGTAACTGAGCGGCCTCTACGTGCAGCTCTGGGAGGCCGAGGCAGCACACAGACAGCAAAGGCAGTACCTGAGGGTGCTGCTCTCCTCTCCCTTCCCCACCCTCACTCAGGTCCACAGCCTGCTTCTGGAGCTGGCCCATCTCTTGAGCACCAGAAACTTTCCACTTTGGAAAGAACAATCTGGAATACTGAGTTCTTCCTCCACTTAAATTGAAGGAATTCAGGCACAAAGTGTTTTCAGAAAGTCATTCCGTGCAAAGATTGCATTCCCTGGCACACCTGGGGTGTGCAGGACCACAGCCAGCGGCAAGCTTGCACTCTCTGGGGTAAATACACTTCCATTATCATTTTTCACAACAAGAGAAAGATAGAGGCCAGCAATAACCCCGAGGTGACTGGCATCTAATTTTTCATCATTGGAGTATTTATGGCACAGCCGTTTGCAGCATCTTGTAATCACTTTACCGCCTCCTTGACCCCTGGCTCCCCCTTATTCTGCATCTCCTAATTGCATCTGAACAAGCAGGAGGGAAGCAGCAAAGTGGATGGATGCAGGAGAGCTGAATGGTTGGGTTGTGATACTTGGAAGGACAGCAGAGGAGCTGCAGAGCCAAGTTTGGCTGTACCCCCATCACCAGCTTGCTTTGATCTCCCACAGGGTAGGAAAGTGGAGCTTTCCTCCTTCCTGACACTGGGTGACCTTGAGGAGCTGTCCCTTGCCTGCCCAGTTTATTAGCAGTGTAGGAGAGATTAATGAGTTCCCTCCAACGAAGTGCGAGGGCATCATCTTTACACACGGATACTTCCCCAAATTCCCACATATTCGTAGCCTCTCCTGGCAGGGCATTGGCAACCACAACAATATTTATATTGACTACAGAAGCCCCTGGGATAGACAGCACTAAGCGAGGGAGATGTGGACCAGCACGACACAGATGCACAGAGGGCCCTGCAAACATATCAAGCTACAAGCTGCCAGGGGTAGGAGGTACTTGGGTTCTGCAAGGATGAACATTCTGCCACAACACCAGCAGTGCCCCCACAAGGAGGCCATTATTTTCCCTCTTTACTTTTTCCCCTACAAACTTCTCAGTTGAGTTTCACAGGATTCTCCAGCTGCCTGGAGGATTCAGCTTCATAGACAGCATTAACCCTGCTCACTGTGTCAGGCAGGAGTTGCCTGAAGGGAAGGAAACATCCCGCACTTTGTAACTACTTAGCAGCAGCACAAAAGAAGAGATAAAGCTTTGGTGCCCCGGGGGCTAGTGGGGTGCCTGTTGCTCCCAGCCTCCTCCTCTGCCTCCTCCTGTACAGTGCACAACGAACTGGTGCAACAGGCTTCGGAGATCAGCTCTGCCCCAGAGCATTATACCCACTTCAACTTACAAGATAAATCCCAGCTGCATTATTTGTATTTATAGTCCTGCTTACAGAAGCATGAGCCACGTGTGGGATTTGCTGATGTAGTCCAAAAATCCACATTTTTGGACAAGAGCGTCAGTGATCTCACCCAGACATAAAGCGCAATTTAGGATGATATTAAGAAGTTGCAGACTTTTTTAGGAGTATGAAGAGATACCAGTCTGTCCAGAGCTCTTTCCTCCCCAGCCTCTGGTAATGTTTGAAGAACCGCACAGTTCTCCAGCCCTGGTGCTTTCTACCTGTATATTAAGGAATTAAATGATCATTTCAGGGGATGAGAGATCAAGACTGCTGTCTTACTCGAAAATGCTGATGTGAATCAGGCAGGCAGCAAGGTCAGACCTCTGTTTAAAAACAAAGCTGGTGTTAAAGTACCGAACAAAATACTGGAAAATATGCTGTTGAGAAAAAGGCTTATATTGCATTTCCCAGGGGAGTGTTTAAGCTGACTTAACAGGTCTTCTCCAGCTCTGGCTTCTAGGATGCTGTCTCTACCACTGCACAAAATAACACTGCACAGGGGATATTTATTACTTATTTTCTACAAGTGTTCTGAAAATGAAAGATTTGTGAGTCTGCTGGAACAGCGTAGTCCAAGAAAGGAATTTTAAAAGGCCCTTTTTAAACCGTTACAACTTGGTGTAGGGAGCGGGTGATCACAGCTATCGGTTCTGACACCTGCCCTATTTAGGAGAGATTGGTCTCCAGTATCAGGAGAGAACAGTGTCAGCTTTGGTGCCTTTGCTGTCCAAGTGAGCTGACTCCAAAGGACAGCTTTATTCAGGGAAAGCAGCAGCGTGGCCTCTCAGCCTTGCCAGGGTGGCTGTGCTGGGAAGAGGGGCTGTGGTTAGAGCCCAGTACCACCACTGATGAGTTCCCACCTGCAGGAAGTGCCCAAAAGCAAACAGAGAAATGTGTCTGAGCTCACCAGCGGCCTCTGCCCGTCACATCAGCCACCTTGCTTCTCTTAAGGGCTGGTAGCCCCTGCAGCACACCTGGCTGGGCATATAAGCATCAGCACAGCACCCCTCCCTTCCAGACAGCCCTTGCCAGCCTGCTGGAGGTGCAGCAGGAGAGGGACAGGATCGGGCCTTTGGAACAGCTCAGCATCCAAGTGATAACACAACCTAAGCTCCACTTAGGAAAAACCCACTTCTCATTATGAAGTGAACAGACAGCTCTGTACAGAAAACAGATTCCAGTCCCCTGCAATATTGATTTTCCAGTGAAAAGAGACAAGCTAATCCATTAATGCTAGTTGCTTCAATCCATGGTCTTGCAGCTGCTTCAGTCTGGTACCAAAGGCTGACTCTCCCACCCAGCCCTAGCAGCAGGGAGCTTTGCCTTCTGGCTGATGTTTCTTTTACTCAAAATGCCATCAGTTACAAGGAAGCAAGAAAAATCACACATCAGAAGCTGAACTCCAGCTCTTAGGTCACTAGTACAACAAGTTTATATTTCATTCCCACAACACCACACTTGTCTGCCTCTCCTCCTGCCAGCTCAGGATGAACCTGTTATTCACAGGGCCAGTTATTATCTGAAGTTCCCTTTGCATTAGGAAGCACAAGGGCTGTGGGAACCTCCAGAAGAGCCAGTTCATCTGTCACAGGCATACGATGAGCGAGCAGTCAAAAGAATTTATTGATGAGCCCACGGAAGAATGAACCAGGATGAAGGGGGCAGGATTTATGCCATATTAACAAGGCTGTGTGCCAATTTCAACCTATTAGTTGCACAATAAAAAGAGCTGAGACTTGCCTTCCCATCCCGCATCCAAACACCATTTATTTTAGCTGAACTTGGCTCTTGTACTTCTTCAACCACTTCAGACCAAAGCAACAACTTAACTGACCTTACTTTTTGGAAGCTGACTAGATGAGAGGCATGAGAAGACTCCAATCAGCCCCTGAGACTGGGCTTTTAGCCAAGCAAAGCTGTATTTCAGAGGCACCTGTAACAGTTAGGGCTACTGAAATTTATGCTTAATGCAGTTCTAATTCCTCTCCTGCCAGAGCAACGGCTCAAAACTCAGATGCCTGAGTACACAGTAATGGCACAATATTCTGGATCCTTGAGAAGCTTTTCTCTATTTTGAAGGCTTTCAGAACCGCATAAGTAACAGCTGCCTTTTCTGCACATTTGTTTCTATTTCTATATCAGTATCATAATAAACCACATCAAAGCATTTGTGGTAAGGAATATAACGCAGTATTTTTGGCAAGAAGGTCTTACCATGAATAACTTCTTATAGGATATGCAGGGTGACATGCTAATAGTGCCCCAGTCCTGATGCATCCTTACTGCAAGCTGAGGTAACCTAGAACACAACAATGCTACAGTTTAAGCAATTTATTTAAACAAGGTGATGGCTTCACACCATCACGATAAACTTCCATTGGCTTTTCTTTCTTTTTACTGGCTCACTCTGGCAGCCCACAACAAACACCCCAGGCCTTTTTCACTAAAGTGCTGCAAACTCAGCCCTCCCTGCTCCAGCTCCAGCCAGTGAGGCAGCTTCCTTCCTCACCACTGGTTCTCAAGGTCTCTAGACACTGAGACCTGTAAGAATGAATATCCAGGAGATAGCAGCTGTGACCCATTTATTACCGGATGCTGCTGCAGGGCACAGCTGAGGAAGGCAGGGCAGAGAAATAGCACTTGCTGCAAAGGGAGCGGCGGAGCAAACCCAGGTGCCCTTGGAAGCGGCACTCTGCTCGCAGCACTGCTCCAGCTCTGTTGCTCCAGCTCCCAGTTGGCAAGAGACAGCTTAGATCAAGCATGGATGTTCAAGTACTGCCATGAGGGCTCCTCTCATAGCACTGCTGGGAGGCAAAATACAAAGCAAAAAAAAAAAAAAAACCCCCCAAAAAAAAAAGCTACCGAGGCCAGAAGGCAACCACAGACAGGCCACCAAAGCACCGCACGCTGAACAAGCCAGTAAAACTGCCCTAGTGCAGGTAAACACATCTGGAAAGATCCGTTTTGACAACGAAAATCAGGGCTACCTTTACCCAGAGCAGGGTGAAAGCACAGCTGGGAAGGAGAAACGCTGAGGAGGGAAGCAGAGCACGTACACCAGCGGCACAAAGCACGGCGCTCCAGCCCAGAGCCGGCCGGGAAGGCAGCACCGCGCCTGGACGGGATCTACATCAACACTTATCAGCACAGCCCTCGCATTTGCCGATTAAGTTCTGCTGGCACTGAGCAATTGTACGTGTGTCCTCAGACTACCTCCTCCTCACCCCCCTGCACAGCCTCCCAAAGCTGCAGCCCAGCCCCGCTCTGGTCACTGATCAGAGCGTCGGGCCGGGGTGACATTGTCCCCTCCTGAAGAGGGACGGTGAGCGCCTGCGAGCCCGCTCATTTTATTCACTGCACAAGCACGTTTCCAACTGGGATAATCTCCATTAAACCATCTGCGCTCCCATCCTCGCCCGGCCTGCACCCGCTGGGCTGCCTGCGATACTGCAGCATCTGTGAACCGGCACAAGCGGATGCCGCGTCCCTTTCCCAATCAGCTAAAAAAACCAACAGAGACTCAGACAGAACAGATGCACCTGGGAGCTCTGACGCGCTACCGAGCCAGGCTACCAGGAGTACCTGTGCCAGTCCCTCTCCTCAAAGGCATACGGCTCCCCTTGAGAATTTAAGCCATTTCCTTTCCATCATGAGGAGGCACCATGTCCCAGATTGCCAGGAGAGGAGGGCTGAAGAGAAGGGAGTAGAGGTTTTAACTTCAACAGCTGCCCTGGTGCAGAAGAGAAGCGTCATTTGCCAGGTCATGAAAGCAGTTTGGATCAGACACTCCGAATGGCTGCTGATCCCCAGGATTTAATCTCTTTATTTATTTCAGTATCTGCTTTCTAGAAACAGAGGCTATCATGTCACATTTCTACATCACTGGAACAGACAGACAAGGAAGTATTATGACGAAAGATCTGAAACTGAAATCCGCTGCCCCTGCCCCACAGGCTCCACAGCAGAGGCCCCATGGACCTTACAGAGAGCATGATAAAGTGACTGCACTGAAGTGTGAATTCAGCAGGGAAAGAACACGACCCCGTCCTCAGCATTGCCAGAGACAGCCAAGGGACTTGGGAGTCACTCCAGCTGTCGAGGACATGACAGGGTGGTGATGGATCTGAAGCAAAGATAGAAAGCCATCGATCTGCTCTAACTGTGATCAGTGCTTGCCTTCAACAAGGTCGCTGGGCTGCCCAACACACACCTTCCTTCCAGCCCATTTGGCCTGCAGGGTCTTGCCCTCACAGACAAGGAACAGCATGGGAAGGCTCACCCTTTAAACCTCCCAAAAAGGAGGCAAATACTAGCAGCAAGTGATGGGACAGGAGAAGTCTATTTACATATTTCCTGCACTTGCCTTCACTTATTTGTCTTGCAAGGCTTTATTTTCCAAAGCAATTTATAAACAAGAAGCGAGACAACCATTTGTTCAGACAAAGGTTAATAGGGGCCTAGTGGTCTCTGAAGACTCTGCAGTCACACTTAGGTGTGAAATCCTGGAGCAGCAATAAAGATGCTGCACAGACAAGGAAGTCTCAAGAGAAGAATTTAATCTGTCTAAATATTCTCATTATGTACATAGTTTTCAGCTTCCATTCACAGTAATCAGTGCAGAGACAGCTTCCAGAGGCCTTTTTGGACAATAAGGCGTGAAAAAGGATTTTTACGTCAGTCATTATTCCTCTCTCCATCCCCAGCTTGAAGAGTAAATGTTTGAAATTATTTTTGTTGAAAAGAAGAGACTGTGTTGGGAGAGAAAGAGTCGACAGGAGGAAGGCAGCACAGGTCTTTGGCAGACTGGTGGGACTTGGCACAAGACAGCTCCCATTGGCACCATTTGCCCAGAAAACCTCAAATAGATTATTTCTCATGCTGGTCCAAAATAGGTTTTCTGTGGGGTCATGCACAGAGTATGAAATATAATACTACATATCCAGAGGACTGCTTCACTGGAACGGGCAAGAGGTTCCAGTTACATCCACCCATCTTTCTCCTAAAAGTCATTTAAACCTAAATACAGTATTAGGATGAGGTAAGAAAACTAGAGGCAGACATCTAGGACAAAAGGGCTGATCCAAAAACTCAGCTGTTTTCTTTTGGGATCACAGTGTCCATCTGTCCCCTTGCCACAGGGGAACTTAGTCTGCAAAAAGAGACCTTGTTTGTCCACTGAAACGTGGAACCCAAATTATTCCATCAAGCAAGAATTCAACAAAGAAAGTTAAGACAACAGAGCAAGTTCTCCGTGGGTATGATCCCCTGGGACCAAGCTGTGCTCTTGATGCATCTCACCCCTCCTCACTGTCACGTTGCCTTTTCCTCTTCAGACAAGCAGGTTTCAGCTTTTCTTGCATGGTCAAAACTCTACTTCTATACACAACAAGCTTGGACAAAATGTGTAGAGATAATTACAATGGTTTACTACTGAATTTTTTACTTGGAGTCAAGTGACTTCCTCCTCCTGCCCTCCCATTTCCAGGTTTCTGTCAGGAAGTTCAAGAGCTCAGCTGGTCACTAGTTGTCCACACTGCAAACAGGACAGTGGGGTAAACATTAACCCAGAGAGAGAGGGAAAAATAAGACCCATCACAGCCACCTGAGAGGCAGCCCAAATTCGAGGACGTGGTCAGTACTGTGGTCTGAATGTTTTATAAATGATTACATCTCTTACCTCTCCCTATAGAAGTCACCATCATCTCTGTTTTCTGGAGAATGAAACCACACAGGTCAAGCAGGGAGTGGGACTAGCAGAACTGGAGGTAGAACAAAGTCCCAGTTTACTCCCATACTCACCCAGTAAAAAGCATTAGAGACCTTAACAGAAAGGCACTTGGAGGTCATGCTGATACCCAGCAGTCCCCTGAAAATAGTGATGGTGAGAACTGCCCCCCAGCAGTAACCCACTACAGGCTGGTCTGTTCTCCCACAAACAATCCCTCCCTCCTTCTAAGGGGCAGCAGAAAAAGCACTGCAACCTCCTCCCAGTCACGGAGCAGGAAAGGATTAACCACTAGCGAAGACTTTGCAGATATTTATTCTCCAAATCCACAAGACAAGCAGAGGGAAAAGCTCCTCTGAGAGTTATGTACACAGACTGCAAGTCTAATGCTTACACAGTCTTAATTTTTTTAATTTTGCAAGTCCTAACAACAATTATCTTCATGAATTATAGACATAATATCCGAGAGATGCAGGCAGTAATTAATGCATGTCTGCCTTTTCTGACTAGCTCCTTCTGCTGGGTCAGGGAGAGTTATTGAAATTCAGGAAGGAAATCTTCAATCTTCTGGAAGTTTTAAAGAAACAGACCAAGACACAATTTTATAAAGCAATAATATTTCTCTTAAATAATTAAGTAGACTTTGACATTCCCTAATATTTCTGAGGCCCAGCTCTTATTTCTGCAATAACGTTGGAACAAGTGTACTCAGGGATGTGATCCACTGCACGTCCAAAATGTACTAACTGCAAAATTGCCTCAAATAGTCTTTTTCTCTGGATTTCTCTGTGCACACACAGCCACTCTCACTCCTTTTTCCTGAAATTCTCACCAGGACCCTTAACAGAAGCCACACTATACAGTACTGGCATCGCTCCCTCTTCTCTTTTTGCCCTACCAACACGTCTCCAGGTAGGAGCACTCAACACTCCCCAAGCTCTAGAAATGCCACGTTCATCATCCTTTGGGAAAAACTCTGGTTGCACAGCAGAACCCCAGCACAGTAATGGATGCAATAGACAATCCTGAACTAGACAAAGCTATTACTAAAGCAGCATACAGCACTGGATGTTGTCTAGGCTGGCTGTTTCCATCATCTTTCAAACAGCAGATTCTCCTGCAGCATTAACAATTTTATTCACATGAAGAATGGACTCAATGATCCTTGTGGGTCCCTTCCAACTCAGGATATTTTATATTCTAAAGCAGTCGAGTGAGCTTAATATACTTCAATATCTTGACAACAATTACCCCCAAGTGAATATTACTTAGCCAGCCACTGAAAAACCCACTGAAGAAAAACCCAGCCTTTGGCAAGAACATCTCACCTGCTTAAGCAATATAAAACTACACAACAAGACGGACAGAACTCAATCTCAAAACCATAAGGATCATTCTGATGGCCAACAAGTTCACACAGAGCCATATCACCAAGAACAGGAAGGAGGTATTTGGCCAAAACGGCCAGATTGAACCAAAAGCTTCACACCGTGTTGTTCACTTGAACTTGAACATTATCTCTCCAGGGAAAAAAAAGAAATCTTTATCACTAGAAGCAAAGTTTAAGTGGCAACAGTGGCCATCCCAGTTCCAGAAACTCACCAGGTACAGCCTGTAAGCATCAATCCGCCGAATTGGCCCCCAGCACTTGTCCGTGTCGTTGTACTTTGTGCCATCTCCAACACTGCAAGAATGGTTGCCAGTGACACTGCTGGGAAAGGAGGGAGAACAAAAGACAGTAATTAACTCCTAGCAGATGTCTTCCCCTCTCCTGCATTCAAGAAGGAAGAATGAGCAGAGGCCGTTCCTCCCTCCCGCTTTCTGGACTGTGTAACAGAGCAAGTCAGCGAGTACTGGGCATTTAAAATTCTTGAATTGCCTGCAGTTATTTGCAAGATTGGTCATTTAGTCATCAAGCTGGTGAGTTTAGGTCATATAGAGATCACTGAGGTTTTCCATTTCCAAGACACAAGTCCAAATCCAGCCCAGCCCAGATTCGATCAAACCAATCTTTTTCATTATCTGTCTCTTTGAGAAAGGCATCACTCTCAGTCCACTGCTAAGTCCATATAACATCACCACTCTCTGGCCTCTGACTTAATAAGTACCACACATCTCAGCCCTTACCCAAAGAGACAGACAAGCTAAAATATTTCAGAGTATTGCCATCAAACTTTTGAGCAACAAGTCCCATGTCTACAAGTGCTAGAGCTGGAAGTGCTTCCCACCTGAGGGCTCTGGAATCAGGTCAGCTACTTTGCAGGCAGGCAGCAGGCACTCGGGTGGGGAATACAGAGCAACTTCACCCTCCCACCCACAAGAGATGAGCTGTACTTGAGTCATTTCTCCACTTTACTCTTCAGAAAGTAGAGCTGATCCTAGTGAGGTTTATAACCCCATCACATCCAAAGCCTGCCCTCTTTCCCCATTAGCACCCAAACCCTCAGCAATAAGCACACTTACCAGGTCACCTGCATGAGAGAGACTGGTACTGCTGCTGCGTAGATTGCCAGATCTCCATAGAGGTAGATAATTATGCAGAAATAGAAGAGATTGACACCCACTGCAGAAAAAGGAAATATTATCCAGACACTGAAGAGTACACAGAAACTCTTGTACTCTACAATTCAAATATACAAAATTTTAAAGATCTTAAAAATCACCATTTGCCCTCATAGTTTACTTCCTTCTGCAGCAAACTCCACCCAAGCTCGGGGAACTCCCCATGGCACAGGATCTGATGGGGCATGAGGGGCCTCAGAGCTCCCCTCTGCTTCCTTCAATACCTGGCACTGACACTAAACCCTCTTGTTCAAGCCCATCCTGCAGTCAAGACCAACAGGTCTCACATAAGTCACCTGCCAGACGAAGCTGTCAGCTTGGAACAGCCACAGGCAAACATCCAGCTGATGCTCTCAGACTCGGTGTGAGCACAGTCTGACAAACAGTGAAATGCAGAGAGAAGATGCTTTTAGTCTCTGATGATTCCAAACCCTCTGCTTGCAAACCTGCAGGACCTTCACATTAGGGACTTGGCCCTGCAGAGCTCAGACTCCACAGGGCTGAAATGGAGCTGCTTTGGAAGATTCCCTACCACTGGCAACTTGAGCCAAGGTACAATTCTGCAAAGCTTTAAAACTCTGTTTCTAAGCCCTCTTACCCTTCCACCACCACATATGCTGTTCATGCCCCTACTGATTTTTTGGGTGTTTTTCTTTTTCTTTTTTTTTTTTTTTTTAAAGCTTGCTCTGGCTTCACCTAACAGATTAAAAAACTCTTGCACAAATCAATTGGGTGCACAGAACAGCCTTACTGGGGCACAAAAAGATACTGCTGTGGAGGGCTAAAATCTGCAGGGATAAAGAAATGCTTGATGAGACCACGGGATTCTCTTCTTCCAAGCAAGTCTGTATAAATCTCAGCAAGGAAAAACAAATTGGAAGACGTTTTAGTTCAGAGACAGGTGAGTTACAGAAAAAAAGCCTCACATTTGTTTCATTTAGGAAGTTGACATTGAAGGAAAACAGCTCAAGGAACTTGCCCATACTTTCAAGTTGTGTGATGCCAGCTGATGCTTAATCCTAGTGCAGCTTGAGCAAATCAATTCACCTGTGCAAGCCTCACCTCACACTCACAGCTGTGACAACTACCAACAAGGACAGCACTGCTGCAGGAATGGGGACTCCTATTTCTACAGCTTAGGTGCCCCAAAGTTTTCTCATGTTTTGCCATCATACTGGCCCTGGACCTCAGGATGTTAGAAAACATTAATAGCCATTTTCCTTCATTTAAATGAATTATTCAATATACTGAGCCTACTTAGCATAAAATATTCCTAAAAAGGGGCTGTATCAGGAAAGCAGCAAGAAAACTTCCCTGCTTCTGTACAGCAGCACTAAGTCAATGCTCTAGACTTTTCCTGGTTTGTCTAAAGAGACAAATGGAGATATTACAGAAGTTGTCAGGTCATTCCATATAGTTTCCCCCTGTTTTCCTGCTCTATGAAAGATTGAAGATGGCTTCACAGTGAAGGACTCTCTTGTACTGTTCTGCAGACAGCAACAAACGACCTACCAGTTTTCTCCAATTTCCCATTAAAAGGGGTTGAGGGTTATAACAAAATATCAGAAATAGGATAGAAACTGCAGACACACTAAGCTTAGTACTACAGACTCAGTTAGATTCTGTTTTGGGATCTCCACTGGTCTCAGGCCTCAGCTGCCCCACACACACAAAATAAGGCTGACACAACCACAGCAGCACCACCCAGCACCCACTAGCACACACTATATATCCCTGTTTCAGTGCAGACTTTCCTGTCTGTAGGAAGTCCAAGTGATAGTCCTCTCCCAAACTCACCTTCTCGAACACAGGAAGACTTTACCATCAGTTCTTTTATAAACTGCTGCTGACCCTCCCTAATCAATACTTTCATTACTGGGCACAAAACGGGGAGAAAAAAGAATCAATGACTTCCCGTGAGGAAACAGTATGATAGATGTGCCTGGAATCCATTACTGCAATAAATGACTGCTTGGTCCCAGAAGAAAGCACCCAACATTGCACATTAAAAAATAAAAAAAAAATTAAAACAAGAAACAGAGCAGTTCTTCAGAGCCAGCTCTTTCGAAAGGGCACAGAGGCTCTTCACAGCCTAAACCTAAGTCAGCTCCCTTTAAGAAAACAGACAGTCTGAAATTGAGATTTATCCCCAGCTTACCTCCTAGGACTGCGGATTCAACTCCTGTCAGATTGCTGAAAATAAAAATCAGTCAAGGGAAAGGAGCAGAGAACTCACTAGAAATCAGAGGCTTTGAGGTCTATCGCACAGCTTTCACCAGCCTTCCCTCTGAAGGCTGTAAAGCCCTCAGACACCCTGGGTTGGGATCCACGCTTCGTATATCGTGAGTAAACACCCACCCAGACATTTGTGAGCTGTGAAACCACACGGGTTGGTGCTTGGAGCTGGGAATTCCCCAGTGTGGCCCAGTTTCTCAGCACAAGGCAGCAGACACTGGTCACTGAGCCCTTACTGAAGGCCCTTCTGTGCAGCCATCAGGAGGGAGCCCCTCAGCACGGATCTGCAGAGGGAGGTACTTCACTTGTCTGTCTCTGCAGCTGCTCCCAGGACAGAGGGTGTCTCTGAACCAGGACTTAGCGACAGGGATGAAGCCTCACTGCTGAGCTCAGAGGAAGGGAAAGCAGCAAATGAGTTACAGCTGCCCCAGACTCTTCCCATCTGGAAGTCACAAGTTAAGTCAGGCCATGGTCTGCAGCTGTTCCAGTGGCCTTCCTGCAGACAGATTCATCCCTTTGCGACGGGCTCAGTAGACCCCGGGGAGGATCCCTAACACAGAAATCAGATAACTGTGGCTAAAGCAACATTAAGAAGAGGGATTAAGATTTAAGAGTACTAAGCAGTTTATTTCACTTTGCTCAGAAGCTACATCGGTGCCGGCGGAGAGAGGACACGTATTCCCAGCACCCTCTAGTGTCCGAGCACCAGAGAGGTCCAGAAGGCACTTGTCCAACACCTGCCTGGTTTTGGGGCATCCTTTTCAGCTTCCCTTTGAGGAATATGCAAAGAAGGGGCCTCCTGAAACTTGATTATGAAGACACTCTGTCTCCTGTGACACCCCCCCAGCCCTCCACAGCTGAGTCCTCATCAACCAACACTGCTAAACCCCATTACATGGTGATTGCCCTCAAAGCACTTCCAAATATTACTCCTCAGAGGAATATCGAGAGACAGGGAGGTGTTCACGGTGTTTTATAGATAGCAAAGCAAACAAGGAAAAACTTCTCTGAGGTCAGAGCAACTCAGTGCTACAGGCGAGACCAGGAACAAGACGCTTCTGACACACTTCTCTTCCCTGACTAGAAATGTGGCAGCCTGATCCAAGGTGGATTATTCTGATAGTCCTGTGTGATTCAAATCTACAAAAGCCTAGAAGAGGCATGCATGAAAATTAAAAAGTTTTTTTTTCCAATTAGACTTTAAAATCAGAAGTAATAGTTCATAGAATCTTCACTCCTTAAGCCCAGCTGTCCTTCAGAGGCAACAGCCTAATGCTGGCACAATGCTGATGTAACATAGTGGAAAAAACCAGCCTGTCACCTCTTTGCAAGGTGGCCAGTGAACAAGGGAAAACATCATTTTCCACAATAAATGGGGCCTGACAGGTTCAAAACTGCACAGCCACGGTGTCTGGTGATGTTCTGCCTCTGCACAGCATTTCATTACACTGTTTTACAGGTTTGAGAATCTCTACCATTGTGGTTTGCATCTCTGTTCCACGGAGCAATGGCCAGGGATGTATTGCAATACGGTTACAAGTTTGTTCCCTGGCATACAAGAGGCATTTAAAAACAGAAACACAAGCCAGCTACCTGTCATATGCTCAGCAGGGACCCTTTCAGCAGTTCATGTCCCAGCACCTCTCTTGATGATTCCCCAGGCACAGGCAATTCCCAGAAGCTCCCATGAGAAGTCTCTCTTCTTCAAACCGATACAGGGCTCAGGGAAGCCTGAATGTCTTATTCTTAAATGCTACAACCAAGACGGAAGTGGCAAAAACTGCAGCTGGGCTTCACTGCTTTAAAGAGTGGAGATCACAGAGGACAGATGCAGTTCAGAGGCAGGTGAAGGGCAGTCAGAAAAGGCACTGACTCACACTTGCCTATCTCGAGAAACTGGGCCCATAACCTGCAGTGTTTTGCTGGTTCTGTGCCCACCACAGCAGGTTCTGGCCCACCTGGCCCATAAATACTTCATAGAAATATCACACAGGAGGATGAACACAGTCCACAGAGAGAAAGAACGACACTTTTGGGTGCGATTATCACAAACTCAGGATGCAAACCCACACTGAAAAAACCTTGCACACTTAAGCAACAGCCATACACAGTGTCCAGGAGGACCTGAAGGGCCTTTTGAAAACATGCATCACTTACCTTTATTGAAGAACATGGAAGCCATTTGGCCCATTTCCACCCTCTCAGTGATTTCAAAGATATTGGGTGAGCCACGTCTCTCTGCACAGTGGAAAAAAGAAGTGTTTCAACCAATCCCTCCAGTAAACCCAGAGGCCAAACTACCTGGACACTTGGGAAGCTCTAGCAGCAGTTTGAAGGACAGTTTGTACGACTCCACAGCTGCAGAGTCACTGGTCCAATTACTCTACCGAAGCTAGTTTAAAAGTGTTTAGAAAATAAGATGTTCTCATCTTAGTGACCTAGAAGGAGAAGATCTTTATCAGACTGCAGAAGGTAAACTGAATTTTCAATGAGTCTTATCTTGCAAATGCTAAGGACTTTGGGATGTGAGCACATGGAATTAAGGGTGAAATGGACAGAGGAGTCCACACTTGTGGAATTCTCTGGGACACTGTCTGCAGAGAAGAGCTCTTGGAGCAGCGAAGGCATGAACTGAGTACTCACGAACTGACAGGATAGGCCGTGTCTCTGCTCGCTCGTAGCCATCTGGGAGGAGAACATCACTGTCAGATACTCCAGAGGAAGAATCTTCATCCTCATCATCCTCCTGGATGAAAAGACCAGACCGCTGCTGAGATATGTGCTACCCACAGTAAAGGCTTTGGCACCACCAGTGTCACGGTCACTTCCAGACCCTCAAAGGAAGGTCCCTAACAAGGAGGGCAGGACATGCAAGCAAAGGTAACCCCAGGGAGCCCTTGGGATGCTGTGGAGGGCAGAAGAGGGCATTGGCAGAACAGGCTGAAGTGAGTGACAGGCTCTGCTGTCCCAGCCCGAGGTCACACACACAGCAACAGTGGCCAGCTCCTGTAGCGATACATGGCACAAGGAAGTGAGAAACTTCTGGCAGATCTGCAGCGCTGCAGAACTGGTAGGAAAAAATCTAAACATACAAAGTCTCAGCTAGTCAGAGCAGGCAGGTCTAGCTCCTAACTCCATCCCACTAACACAGGGGTCTAAATCAGTGCAAACAATTACGCCTCCCTCTGATCCAGAAAAGCCACAAGTAAGCTTTACAGCAAGGGCATAATTCAGAACTGTCCACTCCC
This sequence comes from Empidonax traillii, assembly GCF_003031625.1. Classification (NCBI taxonomy): domain Eukaryota; kingdom Metazoa; phylum Chordata; class Aves; order Passeriformes; family Tyrannidae; genus Empidonax; species Empidonax traillii. The sequence continues at coordinate 28,916 of NW_020956808.1, forward strand.
TGGGATACAGCCCAAGTAACAGCAAGGACATTCCAGCCTGTCCCAGTTAAATGACCTGAGATCAGCAAGGATTTATAGTCCTCAGCACACTCCAAATAGCACCAATATATTGGCTGCCACCTCTCCACATTCACTGAGCAGCGCTTCTGGGCAAGGAGAGCACGATCAGTAAGAAATGTGAACAGCACGAGAGATTTTTCAAAGCAGGAGCAGAAAATCTTGTCTTTAATGAGCAACCCCACAGGGAACTAACAGCCATATTTTATATGGCAAAGTTAAGTACAGTAGAAATTTATTTCTTTAGAGTTAGTAACGAGGCACGGCAAAGATGCAGAGGAATCCCAGGCAAATCCTACAGGATAGAAGAACACAAGAAAACGTAAAATTAAACCCCACACAAACCTTGCGTTTTTCCATTCTCTTCCATCTCAGCTGGGCATTTGCAGCAGCCATGGCTTCCACCACAAAGGTCGTAGTCATATAGCTACAGAGAGAGGAATTCAATTGATATCATCAATAACAGTCAAGAACTGTCACTGAAGAGAGATGGAGAATTATTCCCATCTGTTTGTAGGAGCAAAAAAACAAGCAAAACCAACCCTTTTGCCAGCTCCCCACACACTGTTTTGGTAGTGTTTCATCTTGTTTTATTGCTCCCTTCTGCTCTTGAGATTCAGGTGTTCAAGCAGACCACAAAATGCAATAAAGTATAACACGCCTTCAGATACAATAAGACACTTTAGATATTTGGAAGGCACCTTCCTGGTGTTTCTGTGCGTTGAAGGCAGCAAGAGGACTTTGCCCTTTGCTAGAAAGCAAGTTTCCTTCCTCTTTTTACAGCCTAGGATGAGCACACTATTATTCTGAAACTCATCTGTTAGGGCCTGTGGCAAAGGTACTACAGTCTCTTAAATAATTTTATAAATGGCATCAGAAGCAAAGCAGCAATAGAAGAAGGAGAGATCACACATGCATGCAAATACACGTTGCTGGAAGCCAGGGGAAAAAGCTGTTCGGGGAGACAGTGAGAGTCACTGATGGAAGGAATGTCATTATCTCAGCTAAAAACAGTCCTATGATATTAATAAATTTTAAAAAACCCTCAAATCAATCTTATTTAAGGCTTTAAAGTGGTTTCTCACTGCTTTAGGAGCCGGACTCGCTTATTGAGCTCAAATGAGAGATTAGTTTTGAAAGAATAAAAGGAAGTGCTGAGGTCTGTGTGGCAATTTCTGCCCAGACTTTTCCTGCACTGAAGGTGCCCAGCAGGCACGAGGAAGTCACAAGCGCCAGAACAAAAGCCACAGAGCAATGCAGCTCCCAAGGCACGTACTCCTTTGAGCTGCACCTTTTCAGTTTAATCCAGTGCAGTTCTGGTACAAAGGTTTGGAGCTTTGTGTTCTTCTGCTGACCTTGAAGGATTTTCTGCTGGTGCTGAGCTTCCTACATTGAATTTATGCTTTTATACTAATGTAGCTAAAAGGAATTGCTTCCAAAGCTCCCAGTTACTGGTATCCCCACAGTTTACAGCATCCAGCTAGGAGGCAAGGCACTAAAAGCATTACTACAGCCAGTAATGACCATACAGTTCCTCTGTTTAGCAGCACCTAACAGATCCCAAAGGCTCTGCCTCAAAACTAAAGGCACGTTCAGGCTGAGAGAGCTGGTTATTGATGAGGCTGGGACTTCAAAATTCCATTCTTACAAAAGGCAGGAGGGAATTTTGGTTTTATTTTTCAAATTCTTGTTTTTATTTTAAAACCAAGCAACAAGAGATTCACAGCCCATCAGAAGATGGCAATTCTATCAATAGCTCCTCAGACACCAGCGCTGTATCCACAGCCTTCAGCTCCATCTGCTGCTCCAGCACGGAGGCACCTGGGCAGCAGCTCGTAGTGAGCCAATGGGAAAATCAGGAGAGCAGCTCCAAGGTCTCAAGTAGTGAAGGTCTGGAGGAGATAAGACAGGCCTGGCTATACAGGAATTTGTTTTTCTGACACTCTTGCAGCTGTGAGAGCATTGCCAGAAGCCCAGAGAGAGCTTACACACCTGCATCACATCTGCAAGTCACAAAGCAGAAGCACTACCCCATGTCACCCGTGACCTGGGTGGTGGTTGGGGAATCGATCCGTGACGGAGGCAAGCATGGAACGTATCCACAGTGAGGACAAAAAAAAGGAAACTGGGAGAAAGGTCCTAGTAGACTCTGCACTGGAGGAAAAGTCTTGCCCATCAGTCAGGAAATGGGATGTAGCACCATACTGCAGGCAGTCAGGAAGTGCATCCGCCCAAATCAGGGCAGAGACCAAGTCTCAAGGAGCAGAGCACAGGAAAGCAGCAAAAGCCAACACTGTCCTCACAGCCCCACCCCACTGAACTCCCCTCCAGTCCCCCACAGACACACACTCATGTCCTACCTCATAAATCCCAGGAACATGAGCAGGATGAGGCTGACGAGCCACCCCGCTGTCGCAAAGGCCTTCGGCATTGTGAGGGCTCCCGTCCCGACGATGAGGTTGAACATGTAAACCAGACCAACCTGCAACCAGCCACAGGATCCAGCATCAGTCAGAGCGTGCCAGGAATCACCCAAAACAACTCACTTATGCACAGACTCACACAGAGAGGGCAATCCTTGAGCGGGCAGGGTGGGAGCAAGAAATAACTAGAGGAGAGGACTGATAACCAAAGGGAACAAAGTGAGTGTCAGCACAGTTCTGGAAAGAAAAAAAAAAAAAAAAGAAATATCCCTCTCCCTTTTCCTAATTATTTTTAAAAAATTTTTTTCTATTTTAACTTTTAAAGTTAGAAAGCACATGAGCTTTTTATTTGTTTGTTTTGAAATCACTGCCTTCTACCCGAAGGTCTCTGCTGTGGGCTGGAGTCTCTCCTTGTTTTTCTGACCTGAACCCAAGCAGTTATGACTGTGCACCTGAGTTACCTTTCAGAAGTGCTTGTTCTTCTTTATTCTTAGTCAAGAAGGAAATATCCAGAAAGAATTCTAATTCAAAGCCTACTTGACATTTTACCAGTAAGCAGCTGAGCACCTTCTGAAGAAGGGATTTTACTTCCTGAAGGGAAAGGATTTTATCTTCTCTGGCAACGAGCTTTTTTACTGCACAGGGACAAAAGAGAATCCTGCACCCGGACAGGACCCCCAGGCTATGCATTTAGCTGAATTCAAGATCAAAAACTGCCACAAAGTTGTTGGGCTTTGGGGTTTTTATTTTAATATAGGTCGGAATCTCTCCAGAGGAGAGCCAGTAAAGAAGTGTGTCTGAGCACACTTTTGTGGGTGTGGAGCAATTATAATTGGGAGAATTATTCCCCAGAGACCCTGCAAGCACCTCACTGGCATAAGCACAGCAAATTCATCTTGTGCTGAACCTCCCAGAATGATGATTTTCCTTAACTTTGGTCAAGCAGACAGAGACAAGGATGATGCCCATGAGTTCAGTCTTGTCAGACATCTTCAGGGAAAGAGGAGAGTCACAGCCTTTGAGATTACTCCAGGAAATTCATGCAACACCAACTTAACAACATAAGAGCAGGTGACACTAATCCTTAAGGGTCCAGACGTCCCAGTTACTGTCTCAGTTCCCCATTTTCTCAGCTGTGCCCTATTTCTACAGCCAAATATCTCATTCTCCTAAATTCAATCCTTAACACAGGGATGAAAATTTTAAAGCATTTAAAAGCCAACACACAGATTTCATAGATACAGATTTCTGTATCTAGTGAGTTCACTTCAGAAAAAAAAAATAACAAAACATGTTTGCAAAGCTCTGTTTTTAAAAGCTGACATTTTATGAAGACTTGTGGCTATGAAAACCAGTATTTCCAGTAATATAGGAAAGCAGTAATTGGCTCTGGAGTTGCACCAGCCACCACATTATGGGAAGGAAACTTCCTGACTGCTAATTTTAAGTGAAGTGGTTTAAAACAAATTACAGCAACAGCTGCAATTAAGTAAACTTTGAGAAATTCAGGGGAAAGCTTATATAAAGTAACAAAAGAGAAGAAAGTGGCATAGTTGCAATGTCACAGTTCCCCCCATTTATGCTGCTTCACGTGACACTGTGGGTTGAGGAAAACAGTAATGAAATATAAGAAAAGGGGATAAAAAGGATGGAAGAGCTGGTGTGGGACATTAAGGACTTTTTAATCTATACTTTAGTAATCTCTGATATAAAAAAAACCCCAGTAACTACAAACACTAAGCATTTTTAACTACCCTTTGACCTCCATCATCTCCTGAGCCCATGGGGAAGTGGGAACTGAAAACACAATAGTGAGGGAAGAGTATTTTGAAATTAAAAAACCAACTTGTGAGCAAACCCACAAGCAGCAGAACTCACATAGGGAGAGTAAAGCTCTCCAGTGTCAGTGATGCCTCCTGCCATGCTGGAGATGGAGGGGAGGCCCAGAGCACAGCCAGGAGGGTATTTTCAACTCCTCTTCCCTTTAACCTGGGGAAACACGAGAAAACTGTGTTATTTTTTGCTGGAAAGATGAGGAACTCACCAGTCAGCTTTTGTACATCAGTCTTCTGGCACTTTAATAGACGTCAGCAGGACCTTGCCCTTCGGACAGACCCCCCTCACCAGCACCACTTTCGAGGAGTTTTCATACCTGTTAAGCCAGTTTAAAAGCAACCAAAAGGCCCTGCCCTTTCACAGCACGTGATGACCAAACTTCACCTTCCCCAAACAGCCAGAGGGGCTCTTCCATACACTAAAACCTCAAGAGGAAGAATGACTGCCTTGGGGATGAGCTCACACTGCTGCTTCTCATGCAGTTACTAGTCTTTTCAAGCACGTGCCTGCTGTAAATCAAGAAGCCAAAACCAGCCTACAGTCTCTCCTCATAAATCAAGTACAGAAATGAGCAGACAAATTAAAACACTGCACCTATTAAAGAAACACCAAGATGTTTTTCACCTGCCAAGGTTTCCAAAGCAGAAGTATTTGGGGAAAGAGAAGAAAGTGGAATAGTTTCAATGTCACAGTTCCCCCAGCTTATGCTGGTTCACGTGACAATTCGGGTTGATGAAAACATTAAAGAAATATAAGGAAAGTGCTGTTGCGGGACATTAAGCAGTTTTTAGCAGTTTTAGATCTATACTTTAGGCAGACATTGCCCCTCTTTATTTTATTGAAAATAAACTGTGATATAAAAAAGGTAGAGGGGAGAACCAAAGCCTCCTGAAAGGTTTCAGTGTCAGTAACTAGCCATAGCAGAATTGTTTAAGGGCTTCATACTTCTACATGTGCTCCTACTCAGCCACACAAACTGGGACAAATCATCAGCACGAGCTTCAAAAGGTAAGAGCACCACTAAAAAAACAAACAGTTGTAAGCTGGCACACACACGCTGGATGACAGAAACCACTCTGGCAGCACAGCTCAGCGTGGTCATAACTGGACCAGCCTCAGGAGAAGAGGCCAAACACCATCTTTTATGACAGAGCTGGGCTCAAAACGCAGCAGCCGAGCTTGGCAGCCAGAGAGCGAGCAGCAAGAGCAGGGGTGTGCGGACAGACAGCCCGGGCACGGCCCTCACCCAGCCCGGGGGGACTGACCGCAGGGCCCGCGACCCCCCGAGGCCTCCAGAGCCCCCCGGCCCTGTCCCACAGCCGGAACGCCGCTCGCCCACACCGCCCTGCCCGGGAGAACCCCCCCGCCCCACAGAGACCACACAGAGCCCCCACACCCCGCGGCCTCCTCCCCCGCCCGCTGCACCCCCGCCCCGCACGGGACCCTCCACCCCAGGCCTCTCCCCGCCGGCAGGGCACCCCTCCAGCCCCGGCCCGCACAGTGTGTCCCCTCAGCCCCGCTCTGGTCCCGTCTCCCCGCGGTTCCCCCCGCTCTCCCCCGCTCCCTCACCGGCAGCGGCTCGTGCCGGCGGCCCCGCCCCCGCCGCGCGGGAGGCATTGACGGCGCACGCGCGGAACCTTCCGCGCACGTGACCGGCTGGCTGGCGGGGGGCGGGGCGGAGAGGAAAGCACCGGACCGCGATTGGCTGGCTGGAAGGGGGCGGGGCCGGGGAAGAGGCGGGGGCGCGACCAGAAAAGGGCGGGGTCGTGGAGATGACGGGGCGGGGCTTGCTTGGGGTGGGCTAAAAGGGGCGCGGTTGGGATGGAAAAGGGCGGGGCCAGAACGGGGCGGAAGCGGGACAGGGAAAAAGACCACAATAGCCATTGGGCCGTGGGGAGGGGCGGGGAAGGGCAGGGCAGAGGAGGGGCCAAAAGGGGGCGGAGCCCGGGTTGGGTGTGATGAGGAGGGGTGATGATGTAACACATTTTTGTGTTGGCCCCGCGCATGCGCGGGGGGGTGGTGCTGCAGTGCACGTGACCCGCGGGCGGCGGTCCCGGAGCATCCCCGGACCGGGGACCCCTCGGGCTCCCTGGTGTGGGAGGATCGGCGTGACCTGCGCTCCCCAAGGGCTCCGGCAGCGCTGCTCCGTCCCTCGGCCTCTCCGGACAGCGGGGTGGGGTGCCGGGGCCATGAAGATTAACCAGGACACGGTGCTGCGAGGGAGGAAGGTGGCGTTGGTGCCCTACACGGCCGCACACGTGCCCCGGTACGTGGCTCGTGTCCTGCTCTTTCTGATTTCACTTCTCTCTCTGAAGCGAGTGTGGTGGTCAGAGAGGGCCTCTTCCCCCTGCGAATCACTCCCGGGAAGGCAGGGAGTGTGCCCTCCGTGCCCGTACCGGGTCTCCTGGAAGGGAGAACTTCATCTGTGCCACTGGGTATACCCGTGGAAAGGGGAAATACCTGCCTGTGAGTGAGTGAACACCAGCGGTTCTCCTGTTCTTTCTCTACTGACAGTGTAAGAGCAAAAAAAAAAAACCCCAAAACATCAATGTGTGGATGTTTGATACATTAGGTGTGTAGGTTTCTGAAGTGCTGGCCTGGACAGCTGCAGCCTCAAAAGAGCCATTATTGGTGATTTTGTCAATGTCCAGGAGCTGCCGGATCATCTCACTCGGGATGAAGTGCTCCAGGCGAAGCCTCCAAACTTCAGACAAACACTAAATTTCCACAGAGGGTTCTGATTCCTGTGTTAGAAAAGGGAGAGAAGGTTGTGGACGCTTTGAAGCCGCCACAAAGGCCAGGCTGATGTTTCCAGAGCTGGTTTATGCCCTGATCCTCGGGTGGCCGGTGGGGATCCACCTGCAGTGCTGCAGCTGGGGCGGTGACGTGGCTCTGGGTCCCTTGCCAGGTACCACGAGTGGATGCAGTCGGAGGAGCTGCAGCGCCTGACGGCCTCGGAGCCCCTGAGCCTGGAGCAGGAGTATGAGATGCAGCGCAGCTGGAGGGAGGACGCCGACAGTGAGCATCTGAAATGTTCCCTACGGGAGGGTGGGAGTGGTGGGCAGGTCCTTTTACATCCTGGGAAAGACCCACAGTGAGCTGGGAGTCTCCGGCAAACCAGAGGGGATGTGAGACCCTCTACAACAGCAGCTTTGAACTGGCTTTCTGTTATAATTAAAACATGTCAGGGAACTAGAGGATGTCCAGGGCTGTTGGTGTCCTTTTTCTGCAGTTTTTTAAAGATTACAGTGGATTACTTCCCACAGCATTATGTGCTGATCCTGCCAGCACTCCCCAGGTCTGATCATTATAAAAAAGTGGAAACAGGTTGTGTTTTTCCTTGAGAAATCCAGTGATTGTTATAATCATCTAGTTGAAGCAACTGAATTGGTTCCCTGACTCTCCTACAGGTAACAAATCACTGCCCATAAAAACCTGGTGGAAATATAGTGAGCTGGAAAATACTGAAGCTGGCAAAGACCCCGGTCTGGAGCATTTGTCTTACTCAAAGCATTAAAAGCCTTACTCAAAGCAGTAATAACATGGACCAGATGAATCACTGGGTCTCAGCCTTTTGTGCACCAAACAATTCTTTGCCCAAACTTGCTGCTGAGTAAGACAAGACCTCAGACTTGGGATGGACGTTTTCATGCTCCTTAAACATGCTGTTTCTAGTCTTGATGTCTTTGTCACCCTCACAACGGGTTTTTCCAAATATTTCTTACATTTCTATGGTTGGGAGCAGGCACACTTGGTGTGGGAAACCCAATTATTAGCTCTTCCTTGCTGTTAATGTGTGGAAACTGTTATTCCTCTGACTATTACCTGCCTTTAGGTTCATTCTTCAGTAATCTGGGGATCATTCTCAGCATGCCCTGAGAATGCTGCCTCTTTCTTGTCTTCCCCAGAGTGCACCTTCATCGTGCTGGATGCGGCGCGGTGGCCGGGGCAGGCGGAGGAGGAGTCCTGCATGGTGGGGGATGTGAACCTCTTCCTCACCAACGCCGAGGATCCGACCCTGGGAGAGGTTGAAATTATGATTGCAGGTCAAGTTCTGCTTCATAGCTTTGTTTCCATCTGCTAAAGGCAGCTGCAGACAGATGTTACATACGGCAGATTTTTATTCTCGTGCTTTACCGTGGCTGTTCAGCCCTGATGAGACCTTTGTTGGTGCAGGTCACAGTCTCTTCTGAAAAGTGTCTGGTGCGGCTGATTTGTTTCCCAGAAGTGGATGCTGACTCTGTGACTGTCTCTTTCAGAGCCCTGCTACCGAGGCCGAGGGTTTGGCAAGGAGGCAACTCTGCTGATGATGGCCTATGGTAAGGGTGGCTCGATGCATGGGAACAGCCTGTGATCCAGAAAGACATAATCCCAGTGATTCAGACTTGGTAACAAGGGATGCATCTGCCCCAAGATTGGAGTCCTGTGCTTTTACAGATGTGACAGCTGAGCAGGTAATAGAAATGCTTCTCTCTCTGATTCCTTTTTGCAGGAGTGAGAAGCCTGGGCATCACCAAATTTGAGGCTAAGATTGGTCAGGAAAACGAAGCCAGTATCTGCATGTTCAAAAAGCTTCACTTTAAGGAGGTGCAGTAACAGCCCATCTTCTACCCAGAGAACATGTTTCCCCTGTGACTGGGACTGAGCTGCTTTCCCTCTGTGTGATGCAGGTTGCTGTGAACAGCGTTTTCCAGGAGGTGACGCTGAAGCTGGATGTCAGTGACCAGGAGAGGCGATGGCTCCTGGAGCAGACAAACCACGTGGAGGAGAAGAGCTATGCTGAGCTGAAGCGGCCAGTTGGGGTGCTGGAGACCTGACAGACACATCCAGACACGGGCTGGGTTTCCAGGGAGGAGTTGGACGCTGTTGCAAGGTCTGGGTGTGGAGGACACCGCTGAGCCAACACTGCACTTGACTGTTTTCTGTTACTTTGTCATCTTGTCAACTTTGCACTTTGCCGTGCCAGCCAGGATTACTGCCTGAAGTTTGGACCTGGAGAACAGCCACTAATTCACAGGTTTGGCTAGGAATGACTATAACCTTCACATGCTGTTCCAGCAGAGCCTAAAATCACCAGCAGTTGTTTCCTGGTGCCACCAATTTCTGTACAAGCAGTAACTTCTCCCACTGCCCTTGGAGCAGGGCTCATCAGTTCGGCAGACATGGTCTCATGCGCTGGCAGCTCAGTTTGTTTACTCTTGAATAAAAAAAAAAATGGCAAGGCTCTGAGGTGCCTGAGCGCAGCGTGGGGCTCAGCTGCTTGCTTTGGCTGCTCAGAGTGTGGTTAGGGTTTGTAACAGACAACAGAGACTCTCTGAACCCAGTCTTCCAGGGTCTGGTGCGTTGCAGGGGGGCACTGCTGGGTCCTGGCAGGGAGAGGCCCTGGCGTGGGTGAGCACAGCCAAAGGGCAAGTTAATGTGATGACAATTGTTGATATTGGCTGATCAAGACTAGAGCTGAGCCCCGCCATGGCAGCTGTGCAAGGGAGGGGCAGGGAGCTGCAGGAGGCTGCTGAGACAAACCCCCTGGAGCTTCAGGGTCGTGCTCCAGATCTGGAAACCTCAGGCCAGCACTGAAGGGATATAGCGCTTCATTTTCCCTGGCTGCTTTGGTGGGAACAAGGAGGAAGAGAACACACTGAGAGGAGACATCTCCCTTCTTCCAGCAGCTCAGGAATTGCTCTGCTGAGCCCGGAGGCTCCGTTTGCTGCTCCTCCAAGATGAAGGGGGGGAAGAATATCTGTGACTGAGGGGCAGTTATATTTAGGTAGGAGTTAACCAGCCTGAGCAGCAGTAGATCTGAGATCTGTGGATGAAGAAGAGGCAGTTGTCTGACTCTCACTGCGCAGACTTACCTGTGCAGTTACTCAGCCTGACCTCTCCTGCCCCACACATGCTCTCCACAGCAGGGAGGCTTGCTAAGAGGAGAGGACAGAAGGTAAGGAGGATAACTCACTCCTGTGTGTTTTCCCACTGTAATAGCAGCCGTAATGGCTAATCCTAGACCAGAAATTATCTGTTCCAGTGACGCAGGATCAGGTAGTAACTTTCAGATTCGCCCGGGGATGTTTATATTGGAGATTGGCAGTCTGTGGAATTTTTAGTGTTGCTGTGCCTTTTATTTTTAGGGCCTGGGGAGGTTTTAGTTTTCCAATTTTAGTTAATTAAAATACATGATTCCTGTGACTAATATTAAAGCCAAGCGTGGGAACAGTGTATCATGGTATTTTAAACAACAAGTATTTAGCGTGGATTTAGTTATAGGGAAAGCTTTGTGTGGTAATAAAGTGAAGAGCAGCTCTACTTCCCGCTGGGATTACCATGACAAGGGCTACTAATCCTCCTGCTCTTTGTCACCTGCTGCAGGCAGGAATGGATTCTGTCCTCCAGAACAAGATTTGCAGAACCTGCTGGGCAAACTGCTGGCTCTGTGCTCCTTCTGTGGAGTGTTTCATCCCCGTGCCAGAGGAGTCAGGCCAAACTGGGAGGAGGGATGGAGCTGAGCTGGGATTTGCTCCGCTAAAAACTGACCAAGGTGGGAAAAATAACTTAACCTCTGGTGCCAGGGAAAAGGGGCAGTGATATCCTGTCACAGCTCCCCATGCCCAGCCAGTTGCTCCGGAGCCAGTGAGTGCCCAGCTTGGCATCCCCGGTCCCCCGGCAACGCCAGCGCTCTCCCGCCTCCACAGGGGCTGGGAAAAGCCTTTGCCTGGCAACCCAAAACAAAGTTGGGTCTGTCCCGGAGCTCAGCCCTCCCCCAGGCTGGGGCAGTCCCAGCAAGGCTCAACCAGTGTTCCCACAGAGAACCAGTCCCCGGCTGCTCCGACCAGGCCAGGAGGCAAAAGATGCTCCTGGGACCCACTGGATGCCCCCAGTCCTGCCCTGCAAGGGTGGCCCCAGCCAGACTGGGATGTCCTGCTTGCTCCCCGAGGGGTGAGAGTAGGAAAAAGAGGAGACAGGGGCTCACTTATGTTCAGAGGACACCTTTGGAGAATGAGGCTTGTTGGAATAGTCTCCCCCAGCTTCCAGGGCGAAGTGACAGCCTGCACATTTCCCTGGAAATGAGGTGACACTTTGTCACTTGGTTGTCATTTGAGGTGCAAGACCTTTGTGACCACTCATCAGCTCAGGTAGAGGAGCTTGTCTGGAAGTTTGGAACACAAAACAAGAGTGTGCAGAAGAGGAGGAAATGGGGAGGGGCTGGCCTCAGCCCTTCCCTGTGCCCAGTGCAGCTATAGTGCCACCAGCCTGGCCCTGCTGAGCCAGCCAGGGCTAGATCCATCCATTTAGAAGGACAAGCAGCCCTTTCCCAAATGAACGCCCCTGCTTTCTCCCAACCCAGGTGCAACCCAGGCTCACCCTAAAAACCCCCAGGAGGGCTGGGGGCAGATTGGAGCTGCCCCCAGCAGAGCTGCTGCTCTCCAGCCTGGTTGGCAGACCTGGATTAGAGCTTTGCATCACTGCCCTCACCCCCCTGCACTCCCCAGGGGATTAGAGCCCTTTAATCACCCCGAGGCATTAACCCCCACTGGGACCAGCCGGTGCCTCCCCGACCCCCCATCCTGGCCTCACCAGCTGCTGAGGGGCACCCAAACCAGGCCCAGTGGCTCCCACATTACCTGCCTCTTTTCCCAGCCCCTGGGCACAGCTAGCCCCTGCACTCCCACGAGGTCTGGAAGGATTTAGCCTTAAAACAGAGATGTGAAGTCAGGAAGGTTTATTCCAGTAAACAGAATTTCTCTTGAGCTCAACAGTACGACAACACCTGATTGCAGCACACAGAAACAAAACATCCACAGGAAGAATTTCCACAAAATACAGTTAAAAAAAAAAAAATGGTGTGATTGGAAAAAAAAAGAAAAAAGTCTATGAGAAGCCTTTAAATTACACAGTGTCGGATTCAAACCCTGATCGGCTCTGTCTCCGGGAGTGTGCAGGAGTAAAGGAGACTATTATTGCTTGCTGTGCTGGCTCCGGACACCCTCTCCTCTCCCAAAATTGCCTCAGGGGCAGGGCGGGTGCTGGGGTCTCCTCACTGTGCTGGGCACCCGTGTCCCTCCTTGCAGCAGAAGAGGCAAAGGGACAGGGTCATTGTGGACGGAGCTTGCCAGGCAGGGGTCAAACACCCCGGCTGTGGTCAGTGGCTGGGCAGGTGGGGTTTGGCAAGAGTCACTAAAAGCCTCAGGTTTTGCAGTTAAAGGGAAATTTGGGGGGTGGCTCAAATGGAGATAGGGTTTGGGGTGGGGGAAGAACCAGGGAACAGCAGGGATCAGAACTGGGCATCAGGCCACCCCAAATCCTTGATCCCTCCCATACCCCTGCTTGTGCCTACCGGGGTGTGCAGGGCTTCGAGGCAGGGCTGGAGGAGCATGCTGGGCATGGGCTCTTGGGAAGGAGGCCCGCCCAGCACCCCTGTCTCTCTCTAGCCCAAACATCCCTCTGCAGGGACGCTCACTGGTCACCGAGCCCCAGCACTCAGGTCAGGATGATGGGGAGCAGCCCCACATCCCTGCCAGGAGCCCGTGGCAGGGAGAAGGGGGGTGCAGGAGAGGTGGATGCAAGGCTGGGGGGGGGCCAGCAGACCCTCACCCCGCCCCAGGGACCTTCACAGGTTGCTGAACAGTTCGTTTTTCTTGCTCCAGTCCATCTGGGGTGCCCTCTTGCTGGTGCGCTTCTGGTGCGCCCGCTCCTTGGCCACGGCCAGCGGGATGTCGAGGTCCAGGAGGGAGCCGGATGCTGAGTGGCGCTTGTCACCTTCCTGCGTGTGGGGCTGGGGGAGGGGGGGCGAGAGGCTGTGTCAGCCCTACCATGTCCCCCCTCAGGACAGCCCCACAGTGGGGGCTCATCCCAGGTCTCACCTCCCAGCCACTGCCTCCCCCCAGCATTCCCAGCCCTACCTCGCTGTGGGTCTCGCTGGAGTTGGGGGACACGGCCAGAGGTGCAGGACTGGAAGGGCTCTCAGACACCGAGTTGGACTGTGGCTCTCCGCTGTTTTCCTGAGGGAAACAGGGAAGGAATGAGAGCTCCAGTTCCTGTGGCTTGAGAACAGCCCCTGGAGTTGCAAGTCCCACCCAGGGGTCCACGAAATCTGTCCTTTGCCACACATAATCCCCTGCAAGCTCCAGGCACGTAAATACCTCCAGCACTGCCCATCTGGGGCGGGGAAGGATTAAACCCCAGCTCGGCTGCCCTGGCTTTAGCGGGAGCAGGAGGAGGAGGGTGGCTGCAGGGCTGGATGCTACTTCCCTGCAGCACCACAAGGGCTTCTAGCCCTGGAGCATCAGGAGGCAAAAAGAGAGGGGGCACAGGCATTGCAGCCATCTCCATGACACTCAGCATCACAAGCAACCCCCTTCCTGGGGTACACCGGTTCCCAGTCCTCTTCCCAGTGGCACCAGCTCTTGTGCGGCAGCCTGGGAGCACTGCAGTCCCTGGTGGCATCATCTACCCATGGGGACACCTGAACAGGAGGGTCCCTGCCTGGATGGGGTTAGAAGCAAGACGAGGCTCTTACCTTCTCTATATCACCGTTGGCAACTGGTTCTGGCAAGGGACCTGTGGGACAAGGACATGGGCACCAAATGAGGATGTGTTTGCTTTGTCCTCTCACCAGTGTGGGGCAAGCAAAGGCTGCACGTGGCCAGTGCTCACACAACACTGCCCAGGGCCTGGCCAGGTCCTGAGTTTTCTAACCAGCCCCTGCAGCCAACCCCACAGCACAGGGAGATGCTGCCAGGGACATCCCCCACGATGGCAGCAGTGATGTGGAGCCCAGTGAGAACCCCTCCCCATCCTCCTGGGGACCACTGTGACAGCAGGGAGGGGGCCCTGGAGCAGATCGAAGGGCAGCTGATGCCTCTTCACTCCCCAAGCCATAAACCCTGACAAAGTGCAACCCAGGGCCATAAAGCTGCCCAGGTCAGCCCCACCATGGGGCCCCCAGACATGCGGGGAGACACCAAAGCCACGTGACTCTGCTTGGCTCCAGGGTGATAAACCTCCACCTCCCAGGGCTCAGGGAGTACCCCAGCACCCCAGGGTTGGTGCCAAGGTGACACAAAGCTGACAGAGATGACACAACCTCCCCTACCCACAGCACAGCCCTCGGCCCACCTGTCAGGTGCTGCTCCGAGGGCACCACCTTGCACTTCTTGAAGAACTCATCCGTGAGGACATCCACCACCAGCAGCCTGGTCTCATCACCACTTGCCTTGATGGCGGCCACCACATCACTGTGCTGCTTGCCCTCCATGCACACACCATTCACCTGCAGGCAAGGCACCACATCACCCCTGGAGCCAGGGCACATCCCTCCCTTGGGAGCTCCGCAGAGGGGCCAGGTACTGCCTTGGTACTGGTCACAACCCCAGCACAGCCACCCCACAGCCCCTGCAGGCATTCACAGCCTCGCAGGGATTAGTGGTGCAGGCAGGAAAACCTCATTAAAAGCAGATTTTCCTCTGAGTGATTAGCACGGGATCCAACGGGCAAAGTTGGCAGGGAGTGCCTGGCAGGGCACAGACCCGGGGCCGGCACAGGAGATGAGCAGCACGGGCAAGAAACAAAGCCCTCATGGCCCCCAGAGACCCCAAAACTTCAACCCAAAAGAGGCAGCAGCCCCACGCCCTGGTGAGCAGCGGGGTTGGGGCTCGGTTGGTCCTTGCCCTCATGGGTCATCATCCCATCTGGCACAGACCCTGTGCCCATCCCCACCATGGTCATGCCTGGCTGCAGAACTTAGGGCCATCATGCACCTTGTCCCTCGCCTGCCACACCCCAGGGGCATCCCAAGGACAGTGCTACTGCTAATTAACCCACAGCCAGCTAATTAGTGCTCACTCCAGCCCTCCACGGTGCTGCACCCCTGGGTGGGGACCGGCAGGCTGGTGCAGGTTGGGTGTCTGCACTGTGAGTCACCACCAGCACCAGGGACACCACACGCCTTCCCGGCAAAGGGCAGCTCCCTCCTGGCCCCCAGGATGCGAGGGAGCACCAAGGATTTTTCGGGAGACCTCCCCAGATCCCTGCCCACCCCAGCATACCTCGATGATGCGGTCCTGGGGGGCCAGCCCTGCCGCCTCGGCTGGCGAGTTGGGGTCAACGGCGCGCACGTACTGCCCCGGGCGGCTCTTGTCACTGTGCAGGTTGAAGCCGTAGCCATCGGGGCCCTTCTTCATGTGGCACAGTCGAGGTCGTAGCTCCCCCTGCAATGGGGACAGCCTGTGGGTAAACTGCTCTCAGACCTCCCCCAACACTCAGGGAAAGCACCAGGACCCCCCGACATCTCCCAGGGATACCATCCTCGAGTGGCCACCTGCAGCCACTGACACCTCGAGCTGGGAAGCAGCGTGCCAAACACCCCGTGATCCCAGGTGCTAATTAATTAATTAGGTGCAGGGCACACTAATTGCAGCGAAACGTTGAAGAAACATGTTATTATGTGTGTCCCCAGACCACGCTCTTCCTTTTGTGGTCAGGATTGCAACCGCCATGAAGGTGGAGGAGGAAACACAGCCCAGGTTGCTGGGAAGTACCCCCACTCCACCCCATCCCACTCGGGAAGCTTTGGCTACCAGAGAGGTCTCAACCACCAGAGCAGGTCTGTTCCATCACCCCCTTGCCAGCTGCAGCCTCTCTCCACGGCAAACCCACCCATGAGACCAGTGGGATCCCCCACCCTAGAGCCACTGCCAGCAGGGAGGGGGCACACAGGGCTTGGACAGGCAGCTGGGATCCAGCTGGAGCAGCCGCGATGCCGAGGTGTCTCCATGCCCCGGCATGACCCCTCCGGGATTGCAAAACAGAAACCAGCTCCGCCGGGGCGGCGCGACATGGGATGTTCAGCTCTCCAGGAGGCAACACCCAGCTCATCTGCACCTGGTTTCACCTTGACCTGCGGATCCACCAGCACCTGGCGCCGGGGAACCCCACAGGGGCAGCCACATGTACCCCACCCACAGAGAGCCCTTAAAGCTCCCCACCCTGTGAGCAGCAGCAGAAGCACCCCCAGGAGCCTGGCACACAGGAACTGCCTTTCCTCGCCCAGTGGGGAGCGGGATGCCTGGGAAGCATCAGAAGAACCAGGCGACACAGACCAGCCACCTGCACGTGGCACTGTCAGAACTGCTCCGACCCCAGCACCCAAGACCACTTCCCCACATTTACAGATCAAATGGTTTGATCCCACCTTGACCACCAGGCCCTGGGCTTTGGTTGGGCCCTCCCAGAGGGCAAGCTTTGTTCAAACTGCTGGAATATTCCTCGCCAAGAGGTTTTGTGTTTAATCTTTCTTCGGAGATAATTTATTCTCCTTTGGTACCCGTAACATCACTGGAAAGAGGCACAGCAGGAATTTCCCCTCCCACACCTGCACCGTGCTGCTCTTTGCGCCCTGCACAGCACACCTGCTTCCTTGCCATGAAATTCCCTTTGCCCCCAGCCAGGAAAACCTGGGTCCTGGAGTGCTGACACCCCGTATCTGAGAGCACTGAAGTGGCACAGGGTCCCACACGTGCTGGGGTGACACATTTGCAATTGCTGAGGCAAATGCTGTGATAAAGCCCTGATAAAGCCTCATCATCTTGCACAATGCCCTCTTCCATGGTCAAGGCCAGCTACCACCCCAGCACCACTTGCCAATGCCCCGGGGAGGGTGGTGCAGGCAGCACCCAGCGTGTCTGCCAGGAGCGAAGGTGATCCTGGGATGCCTCAGCGCTGGTATGCAGGACCTGCTCCCCAGCTGGCTCAGCTCCACAGACAATGCCCAGGGCAACAGCCCAGCTGTGGATTCCCCAGCTGGGTGGAGGATTGTGACCCTCGACTTCGCCCTGGCCGCCCTTTGGTCCCCCCCTTCCCTGGGTGGCAGCAGGTTCACAGGGTGCAACAGCATCCTCCACCCAGGCAGCAATTCCAAGCAAGGACAGGGACAGACAATACCCAAAATAAGGACAAAAGGCAAGAGCCTGGTGGAGCCTGGAGGAAGGCAGCACCTCCCCGGGGCCCTGCCCTGGCCTGACCTCGAGCAGGGGGGTCAGGCTCCGGAGCACCCACGCCCCCGGTGCCCTTGGCAGCACCGTGGGGTTGCTCCACGCCGATAGCTCGGGACAAAGACGGAGGGAGCACCCGGCAAGCGGTGCTGGCAGCGCTCCCGGGAGAGGAGGAGGAGGGAGGACTTCGCTCCCACCCATACCAACAAAGCCCTGGCAGCCTGGGCTCCCTGAGGCATTGCTGCCATGAATTTTGGGGGGTTGGGAGGGGGTGGGAAGCCCTGCAGGGTGGACAGATGCTTCAGGACAAGGGGACAGGTCATGGCAGAGGGAGGCACTGATCCCTCAAAGGCAGCTGGCCAAGGCAGGAGCACTTGGTGTGAGGGCAGCCCGGCCGGGCTGTGACCCGGCCTCCCAGCATCCCCCCACCAGCGGCTGGCAGCTCCTCCAGCCCAGCGTGCCAGGCTGCCTGTGCCCTCCCCAAATGCCCAGTGCCAGCAGAAACCCCGTGGGCAGCCACCATTCTGCCTCTCGGAGAGGAAAACAAATGCATCCGATCCTCCAGCAGCTGTATCCTGCCCATCCACGGGTCGAACACCCCATGGTAGGTCATCCTTCCAGCCCCAAAGTCCCCCTCGGGCTGAGCAACCCGAGGAGAGAGGGTTTGGGGTCAACACCCGGGATGCAGAGAAGCCCCGTAGCTACGGAGCTGGGCAGCAGGACAGCGGAAATGCCCCTAATTTCTCTAAGCTGCTGCATCCTCTCCTCCAAGGCCAGCAGCCCTCCTGCCGCGCTGGGACACGGATTAGCCAGCAGAGCCTCCTTAGGAGCAATTACAACCTCCAGCGGGAGGGAGGCGGGGGGGAAGCCGGACTCAGCCCCCTGCACGGGCATCCCGTGCCACCCCTCTCCTCTACACCGAGGGGTGGCAGAGGGACATCTGTCTGCAGAGACACCCGCTTGAGATGGGGAGCTTTGTAGCAATGCATTCCTATTCCTATCCTGGAACAGGATTTGGGGCATATGCTTCTCCCTCCAGGAGCTGCTGGACCATCCCTCCGCAGCACCAGCAGCCACCTGGCAGGACCAGCAATCCCAGGATCGCAGGAACCCCCACTGAACAGGTATCAGGGCCCGCTCCCCACCTCCCAGCCCTGCAACAGCAATTTCAGGACAATTTTTTGAAGCCTCAAGCCCCAGGAAATTCCCCACAGCCCTACAAGCAGCATCAAGCCCATCGTCGGCAGCAGCATTCCCAACTACTCAAAGAGAAACACGACAGCTCGAGGACGCCTGGGCCAGCAAATTCACACGGGTCCCGAAATCTGGCGCACACATTCGGGCTTCATACAAAGGGGATGCAAAGCAGCCTCCTCGCAGCATCCCTGTCACGTCCTGTTTGACTGGAGCTGCTTTTCATGCAGCTGCCTTGAGAGGAAATTTAATTCATTTCCTAATTAAACATCAGCTACCTCCCAGTGCAATGCTCTCAATGAGGGGGGAAACGCTCCCCGTTACACCCCAAAACCCAGCCCTGGGAGGCTCACCCAGATTTTAAAAGGAGGGATGAGCCTTGTTGGCAGAGAGGGCTCTAATTTAGCACTAAATCTGCAAGAAGGAGGCCCGGGGCTGGTAGGAAACACCCTGCCCTGGTACAAGCAGCCCCAGCCCATGCCAGGGTGCTGGGCTGGCAACACCTTGTGCTGCCCTGTGAACACCATGTGGTTTGCATGAAACTTTCTCAAGATGCTCATGAGCAGTTGAAGCCTCCGGAAACACAAGGAGGGGGGGTGAACTGTAACAGCTCTCACTGGGGACACACACACAGCACAGGGCCTCAGGAAGCGGGGTTGGCCTCAGGGGTGTAAAACTATTACTGGTGCTGGCTCAGCACCACAGACAGGGGTGCATGGATCAGCTCCCCAGGGAGGCTCAAAACCTCCATCCCAGCACCAGGGGGATTTGCACGCCTAAGGTTTTAAAGGAATGAAAAGGAAGCCCATGATGAGCCTCTCAAAATCTCCTCAGCCCATGCCCAGCACTTGGAGCTGGGGGGAAGAATGAGCCCCCTAGCTCAGGGGGGTCCCAGTCATGCAAGATCCAGCAGGGTTTGGACAGAGGATGGATTCTGCTGGAAGGTGGGAGACGTTAAACGGTCACTCGCCACAGGCATCTCTCACAGCTCTCAAGTGTCTCCAAGCTCGTTAAGCAAATAAAGGCAAGTCCAGCCCAACAAAACAAACAGGACTCTGACACGTGCAAATCTCCCGCTTCCCTAGCAATCCCAAGGAATCCCACGCACCCAGGGTGCTGGGATGGGGCTGCAGGGGGATGGGGCGGCCAGCAGTGTCCGGAGAACAGGCACGACAGTGTGTTCCCGGCCTGCCGGAGAGAAATCCCTTTCTGCCTGTTCCGGCTTGGCTCCCATCCCGCCCGGCATCTTCCCACCCTGCTTGGTGGGTGCCCGGCCGGCGAGATGTCTCCAAACCCACTTGCCTTTTCCACTGGGCCCTGCCCCCAGCCGCAAGATTTCCTGCTGATACCTGTTGAGAAACTGTCCTGGGGCCTTGCGGTAATGTCACCCCCTGTCACCCCACATCACCCGCTTCCTGCTCTCCGGGACTAACTGTGCACGGGCTGTGCCCCGAGCCCGCTCCCCAAGCCTGTGAGCAGTCTCCAGCGAGCAGGCAGCCCCCCACAACACGTCAGAGCTCTGTTCCCCGTGTCCTCAGGCTCCCAAGCCTGGCAGGGGGCTCACTCAAGCTGCATTAACTACATGCTTTTTATCCTTCCCAGCCTGTGGAGAGATTTGGGAGCGGAAAGCAGAGCACAGACGGTCTCGCTGGCCCCGAGGCAGCGCTGGCACTGTGACACACAGGAGAACAGGCACGCTGCCCCTGCATGGGGCAGCACCACAGCCCGGCACAGGGCCCAGCCAGGGGGACATGGGATGACACAGGGGACAGTGAGCAAGAGGGGCAACACAGGGGCAGAGCCTGGCTGTTCCCACCTGAACAAGCCCATCAAGGTGGTGCTGGAGCAGTGCTTTAGCCAGGCAGGGATGAGAGCTGTGCCTGCAGTGGATCAGCCCAACCAGGGGCAAAAGGCAGCTGGCACAAGGCTGAGGACCAGCCAAAGACACAACTCAAAACCACCTGGTCCTAAGCAAAGCCCTTTGTGACAACAGCTCAGCGAGGCACCAAGCTTGGGGCTCAGTGTCTACACAGCGAAGGCTCCTTTGCACCAGTTTCTCTGGGAATGGGTCACAAGATCTCCCCAGAAGGTCCCCCACCCTGGGGACACCAGGAGGCTGCTTCCCAGGAAGACCATCCACATCTCTGTTGTCACAACAAACACGTCTTTGCTGGGTAAATAAAAAGCAGTATTATCTCCCGCTGCCCAGATCGTTTCTTAGGAACCACTCGGGGCAGGAAAGGTCAGCTATTTCTCAATTCCTCACCTTTCTACATCACTTTGTTTGTGCAACTGTTAACTCCCACACACACTGAAGGCCAACATTCCTGAGTATCTGGACATGGGGTCTGACAGTCAGGATGAGTCCTACAGCCTGGGAAGGGCTCCACTATCTCCACTCCACAGCAGACCGAATATGCTCAGGGCAGGAGTGACTGCCACCAACACCTGCATTCACAGCCTGCAAAAACGCGCTCTGCCACAGGTTTTTTGTTGTATTTTGGGGTCAGTTAGCACCAGCCACCCTCAGCTAAGCCCTGGGCTCACCTACATATCAAAGCTTGCCCTGTTGCTTTCCTCACCCCGTTTTACCGGCCCTGCAGCATCAGGACGGGCCAAAGGGCTCCAGGACACAACAGGCTGCTCAGTTATGGGTCCAACCAGCCCGGTGTGCCTGTCTGCCCCCGCCCGTCACCAGCACAGCTGAGAGAGAAGAGCATCAAGCAAAAAAAAAAAAAAAAATTAATTTAAAATAAAGAAGGCAAAGCAGCCGGGTGCGGCAGGGCCCGGGGCTCCTGGGGAGCCGCGTTTAAAGCAAAGCAAAAAAAAAAGAATCGAGACCGAAACCAGACACAGCGCCCGCGGGAGGCCGAGGCAGATGCGCTCGCTCCAGGGCTAAAAGGCGATGACCGGGGCCGGTCCCGGGAGGTCCGACCTCCCCTCTTTGGACAGTACCCGCTTTCCCGGAAACTTTTCAGAGCCCCAGACCCCCGGCCGCCCGTTTACCCGCTGGTCGCCGCCGTTGGGCTCCCGCGCCGTGGGCTCCGCCGGCACCGGCACCGGCACGGGGGCCGCCTGCCCACTGCCCACCGGGGGCTCGGCACCCGCCCCGCCCCGCTTCGACAGCTGCTCGTCGGCCGTCGAGTCCACGACGAGGAGGCTGACGGCGCCCGCGGCGGCGCGGATCCGCTCCACCACCTGCTGATGGCTCTCCCGCTCCACGTTCTCGCCATCCACCTCCAGCAGCCGGTCCCCGGCCCGCAGCCCCGAGCGCTCGGCCGGCGAGCCCGCTTCCACCAGCCGGATGAACTGGCCGGGCTTGCCCTTCTCGCCGTGCAGGTGGAAGCCGTAGCCGTCCGGGCCGCGCTCCAGGCGGCACAGCCGGGGGGCGGCGGGGCCCGCGCCGCTGCTCATGGCGGGGAGAGCGGGCGGAGCTGTGGCCGCCCCGTCCCGCCGCCCGCGCTCAGCGAACTGCGCGGCCCGGGCCGTGCCGCCCTCATTATATACGGGGGCGGGGCGCGGGGCGCGGGGTGGCCAATCGGGGAGCGGGACGGCGAGATGTCCGCCAAATAAGGAGAGCAGTGGGGCGTGGTTATGAAAATATTTGGGGGTGTGGCTATGTAAATCTGACTCCTCTGGGTATGCAAATGTTTTCTCGCCCCACTGGGACGGACCGGGCGCGGCGCCGCCGGGTCCTGCCGCCGGCATCGGGGCCGGACTGCTCCCTTGTGGGGTCCGACCGCTCCCTCTGGGGCCGGACCGCTCCCTTGTGGGGTCCGACCGCTCCCCCATGGGAGCTGGATCGATTCCCCGTGGGGTTCCATCTCTACCGCGTGGGTTCCGGCCGCTCCCCCGTGGGGTTCCACCGCTCCCCCTCGGCCACCTCTGCCTCTCCCTGCCCTCGGCCACCTCTGCCTCTCCCTGCCAGCCATCCGGGCCCGCCGCTCCCCGCTCTGCGGGTCGACTCTGCCACCCACCCGGGGACAGGCCCGACTGGCTGGGGCGCTCCCCGTTGTCCCAACTCCTCCCGCAACACATCCCGGCTGGCACACCTTGTCCTCTCAGAGGCACGTCCGCCCCATTCCCTCGCCCAGCCCTCGAAGGCCGATGCCGGCCCCAGGGCTGCTCCGAGGCGGAGGGCTGGAGAGATGCTCGGAGTGAGATAAAAACCCCAAACCAAAACCGCGGGTGAAGGCGGCCGGGGAGGCCGTGCTGGCCGGTAACTCCGGTAACCCGCTGTGCGGCGGAAACGGAGCAGCCCCGCTCCCCCAGCAGTCTCTGAGTCCCCTCGGCACCCTGGAGATGGGGGCCGGAAGGTGGGAAGATGGAGGAAACCCCAGGGGGTTTGCACTGCCCTGGCTCCACGTTCTCCACTTGTGGGCTGGGAAGCAGAAGTGGCTGCAGTGGGTTATGAGAGTGTGAAATCCTGGGGTTTGGGGTCAGCCAGGGCAGAGCAAGGCAGCAGCAAGCCTGGGCTGCTCCAGCACTGCAGCAGGAGTGCTGGTGCCAGGCAGAGCTGGCTCCTGGAATTGTCCCAGGGAGGGTGGTACGGAGGTACGTTGGTGTCTCCCACTGCTGGGCCTGGCTGAAGTTTCACCTGGCCAAAGGTCCTCAGGGCAGCGGGGATTGCTTTTCACTGAGATAGGTGCCTGCCCTGGGAGACATCCCTCAGAGGGGACTCGGCTCCAAACCCCTGCTGAAGGGACCTCAGTGGCTGAGGAACCCCTCATGTGCTCGGGGTGGCTGTGCTCCAGCTCCGTGGGACCCAGCTGGGAGCCGAGGGTGGGCTCATTTGTTTCCTCCACTCGGCTGAGCATTTGCCTGCGGCCGCTCGGCCCTGAGAAACGCGGCAGAGAGGAATCCCACGGCGGCCAGAGGCAGATGCCTGCAGAGAGGAAAACCAGGGCAAGCGTGTTGTGGTATGGCCCCGAGATGGAGGGATCTATCAGCCGTGTCGCAGCCCTCTCCTTGGCAAGGGAGTTGTGAGCAGCACAGCCTGAGTGTGCACATTCAGGGGGGAGATGGAGGTACCCAACCCCAAGTCAGGAAACAAAACCCAGCTCTAGCAGGGCTGGTTTGAGCATGGGACTGTGATAAGGAGGAAAGGCAGCAGCGAAGGAAACAGCTGGGGTTACTTTTGGGTCCAGCAGTGCCTGCAGGATGGCAGGGCACAGGCAGCACCGTTGCGCCCCAGCTGCCTCCTGCCCTTTGCATCTTGCCGTGACGTTAAAGGAGTTTAGGCTGGAGGGGGGAAAAGAGAAAAGAGCCAACGTCTGTTTGTGTTGAAGCCATCCAGGATTTTTTGCAGACATCAGCCAAGCGGCAGCAGCAATGCCATTGGTGGGAAGACGGAGTTATTTGGGGAATGCTGGACTCCGCACCATGAGAACAGCAGGGGAGGAGGTTGGTTTTAATTTAACAGGCCATGTTTACTCTTCCCCTCTCACCTTTGGACTGTCTGAAATGTGCAACGAAAGACACAGTGGGGTGGAAGGGGCCGTGGGTGCTTCCCCCTCCCCACGGCTGCTCCCACGGCCCTACGGCCCTGCAGCTCTGCAGCGCCTGTGTGCAGCAGCCTCCCACGTTGAGACCCAGGGCAGGGATTTCTCATGAAATAAACAACCAGACAGACACAAAGCTTCAAAAATATTCAGCTTTAATCTGTAAACTTGCAAAGAGAGACCCAGGAGGAGTGCAGAGGCAAAGGAGGCACTGGGGCAGGTGAGAGATGAGCAGCTCAGGCGCAGGGCCAGGGAAGGTACTGGCGGGGACAGATGTGCAGGACAGTCCCCAACTCCTACGTGCAGCAGTGCCATGCCCTCTGCAGCTGCTCTTCACATGAGTGCTTCAGCTGCAGAACCAAATATTCACCATCTGACTGCCCTGGGTAGTGCTCAGGGGAGCAGGCAGTGTGCTGGAGGGGCCAGCAGTGCTGGGCTGAGCATCAGGGATGTGCAGCAACACAGAGGTCAAGCCTTTCCCCTGTGCCCTGCCGATGCCCAACAGAGCAGCATTTGCTGGCTGGAGGATCTCAGGCATCTGCTCTCCAGAGAGTGGGTTCCAGCTGCTGTTTGCCAGCAGCAGGAAGGAATAGTTGTGTTACATGGGCAGTGATGGGAGAGAAACCCAGCCCGAACTGGGAGCCAGCAGGGCTGGAGCATCACCCCAGGCCACAGCGAGCATCTCCTGCATGGTTTAGTCTGTAGGGGTTGAAAATAAAAGGCTTTTCTTTAAAAAAAAAAAAATATATATATATATATTCCTCTAATTCCCATGACTACAAGATGGGGAAAAATAAAGTTGTTTCCAAATTGCTGTGTGTACTAAAATGCCCCAAGCATTGTTTGGGTGCTCCCAAGGACAGCTGCATGGGCAGGGAGCAGGTTTGGCTGGACCTTTCCCCATCCCAGCCCTTCCCTCGAGCAGAGCCAGGATACAGTGAGGATATCACTGCACTCATGGTGGCAGGAGGATAAAAGCCAATGGCAGTAACTGCAGCAGAGAGGAGCCACAGCCAAATGAGCACTGGGGAGTGGGGCAGCCTGGGGGGCAGAGCCGAGGATCCTTGGAGGGAAGCCAGAGCCTGGCAGCACCAGGGATGCAGGGGCTGGATCAGGCCCTTCCAGTCGGACAAGAGCAGAACCGAGAGCAGGGATGGCTGCAAGGGAGGAGAGGGCTGGGGGCCACAGGGGGGCTCATCCATGGCACAGGCACTGCCCCTCCAGCCGCTCCAGGTGTCACTCAGTGAGGTGTGTGGCTGTGTCCGGGGTGATGGAGGCATGGCCATGGCTCACTGGCAAGGCTGGCAGTCACCACACCACAGCGATTCCCATGGTGGCACACAGCAAGCTCTGGGCATTGCTCCACAGGGCTGCAGGAACTGGGCTCTGGATCCTGGAACCAGGGTGAGGGCCCTCCTCACGCGATCTCTGCTGCGCTGTATTGTCCCATCCACCTTGGCTTGTCAGAGCCTGGTTCCCTCGGATGCTCGAGGGCAGGATCCAGCCCCTCTCTGTCTCCTGCCTGTGCCCCTGGGGCTGCTGGCTCCTCCCGGCCGCCCTCAGGAGAAGACACAGCAGCTGGATTTCTTCTTCTGTGTCTCGATGTAGTCGTGGATC
Organism: Empidonax traillii; assembly: GCF_003031625.1. Classification (NCBI taxonomy): domain Eukaryota; kingdom Metazoa; phylum Chordata; class Aves; order Passeriformes; family Tyrannidae; genus Empidonax; species Empidonax traillii. The sequence goes on from NW_020956808.1 coordinate 54,530, forward strand.
TGGAAGCGGGGCTCCTCCAGCGGCTGCATCACGCGCTGCTTCAGCTCCCTGGAGTGGTTGGGCTGCGTTACCCCCACCACGCACTCCAGCATCAGTGTGGGAGTGGTGGGGCTGCAGGGGACACCTCCCTTGCTCAGTCCCTGGGCCCCAGGTACTCACTTGGCAATGGCCAGGAAGGCCAGCTCCACGTTCATGCCTGTCTTGGCGCTCGTCTCCATGAAAGGCACCCCATATTCCTGCAAGGGCAGCACAACCCCATCAGTGGCTATCACCAGAATGCCCTCCTGCTCCTCTGCATCACCCCTGTTGTCTTGCCAAGGCTGGGGGGCCATCCTCTGCCTGCCTTGTCCCGGTTTTTTTGTCGGAGTGACTGCCGTGCTGCCTGCCCGAGAGGCAGATGGGTCTGGGCACCCATCAGAGGGGATGGCACAACTGTGTGGGGACCCTGAGTGACAGGCAGCTGACTGGGGGAGGTGAAGTTGGGTTAGACCCTGGTACAGCTCACCCTGGCCAGCGATGCTCCATCCTCTGTCCTCACAGCCCTCTCGCTGCTCACATCAGCCTGCCAAGGGAAGGAAAATGTCACCACATACGAGGCCAGCTGGCACCCTGGGGCACCTGGCAAGCAGGCAGTGTGGGGTGCTCAGGGGGCTGACAGGAATGAGGGGTACGAGGGATCCAGCAGCATCCAGTGCCCAGAGAATCTGGGATCTGTGGAACATCTGGGACCTGGTGGCATCAAGGATGTCAGGGGGCATCCAGGACCCTGGGGACCTGGGGCAGCATTCAGTACATGGGGGCATCCAGGACCCAGGGAGGCTCTGGTACCCTGTTTGGCATCAAACAACGAGCATCATTCACAATCCAGAGGCATCCAGTTCCAGGGGAAAAACCAGGACCCAGCTGGGCATTGGGCAACCAGTAACATCTTGGACCCCCGGAGAGGATCTGGGACCTGATTGGGCATCTGGGCCTCGGAGTGACCCGGGATTCAGGGGTGCATCCAGGCCAGAGTGGGCAACCCATACCCAGCAGCATCCCATGAGCATCCCGTACTGGGAGCCTCAGCCTCGTGCTGCCCCCCACTGGCTGCCGGGAACTCCGGCCACCCCCGGCCCCCTCCAAACCTCTGGGGTCACCTCTGGGCCTGGCTGAGCCCAGAAAGCAGCAGATGCCAGCAGAGGGTGCAGGCAGGGTGCACACAGCTGGCAGGCAGAGCCCACCGAGCCCCATCCCTGCACAGCCATGGGGATGGCCAGGGCATGGCACAGCACCACATGGCAAAGCACCGAGCGAAGGGGGACCCTGCACGCACCTTATTGCCCAGCAGCATGATGACCACATCCTTCTGGGCGTACTCGTGGATCTCTGTCAGCCAGGCCTGCAGGGAAGCGGGGCTGTGTCGGGATGAGAAGTACCCCTGTCCCTCCTGTCTCAGCCCTTACACCCTCATGGTACCCCTGTTCCTCCCTCCTCAGCCCTCACATCCTCTTGGTAATCCTTGCCCCTCCCCTCAGCCCTCACACCACCCCACGAGGACAGGGATAATGACTATTTTGTTGGCACAGGAACTGTTCCAGCATCAAAGCCAAACAGTCCTGAAAACGCCCCGTCTCCTGGCTACAGCCCAAGCCTACTCGTAGTTCACATCCTTCCCAAACAGCATTTTCTCCCTCCAGGCATTCTCCATGTCCCTGGACAAAACTCACCCAGCCATGCAGGACCCAGCCAGGTGCCCTGGGACGAGCTCCCAGCTGGTTGGGTCTGGATAAAACATCAGGCATTTATTTGTGAAACACGTTCCCAGCTGCCCTAAACACCCAGCCAGCCGAGCAGGGCACCCACGACCCCAGTCCCTGTGGGGGAACACACTTCTGACCCACGGGGGGACTTACGCGGATGTTGTCGAAGGACATCTTGCTGGTGATATCGTAGAGCAGGAGCAGGGCTGGAGGGGAAGAGGCAGAGGCACTGTCACGCTGCAGGGATGCATTCCAGGCAGTTCCCCCATCCCTGCCGGATCCCAAACCCACCTTGGGCATCCCTGTAGTAGGCGTGGGTGACGCTGCGGAACCGCTCCTGTCCTGCCGTGTCCCAGATCTGCCGAGAAGCCACCCCAGTGAGAGCAGGGAGGGGAACCTCCTCCCCAGCTGGGGATGCCTCTGTGGATCCGTGTCCCAACGGCCCACCACACTCAGCCTGGGGGAAGTTTCCAGCAATGTGGCTGGGAATTGCTTCCCCCTTCCCAAAACTCACCTGCAACTTCACCTTCACACCATCCACAACCACCACTTTGTTCTGCAGAAGAGAAGGAGAGCACGTTTATCAGCCCAAAGCATGTCTTGGCGCACCAGCCAGCCCTGGTGAAGAGCTGGCACTCCTCAGCCCCTCAGCTGCTCTCCCACGGCCAGTGGGATGAAGCCAGGCTGCCCATGGGGCTGGATGTTGCAGCCCAATTGCTACAAACCCTGATCCTGCTTGCTTGGCAGCTACAGGGACATCCCAGAGCAGTAACCTCTCCTTCCAGAGCAGAACGAGCAGAGACAGGACAGCAAGATCCCAGCCTGCTTTGGGTCTGGTGTGTCCAGCTCATCTCCTACAGCCAGCACCCTGTCCTGTGTCCAGAGGAACCAGCTCTGTGCTAAAAATTTGGGTTATATACAGCAATTTAAGGGCTTTGGATGCTACAAGCTTCCTGGGGACACTCAGTGGATGATTTGGGTGTTCTGCTCAGGTTCCCTTGCTGGTGGGAGCCTTGCTTGGTCCTTAAATGTGGTTGCAAATACTGAGCTCAGGGGTTACATATAGCACATGGCTTTATCCAGCATGGCAGGAGGAAATCTCCTGGGTCAGGATGGTTTGCAGCCAGGCAACTGGGCTGGGCTGGGAAAGGGAAGAGGCATTTCCATGTGAGCAGGGAAGGCAGCTATCGTGACTTAAGCAACAGCTCTACCCAACTCGGAAGCGCAGGGACTTCTCTCCAGAGGCCAGAAGAAAGAAACGCAGAAGTTACTGAAAAGCTATTTTAAGACTCTCAAAGAATCGTACTTGGAGGGATGAGTCTGAAAAGAGAAGACCCCTATAAATAATTCGGTTGCCTGGAATTGTTTGAAATGGAAATTCAGCCCATGTGGAGACGACAAAACTTGAGCAAATGGGCTGGATAAAACAAAAACGTGCCCTCAGAGACTCTGGAGATTTCCTGCCAGCAGCGAGCCGTGAGCTGCTGGAGGAGATGCTTGCACGAGGCAGGGCAGGTACCTGAGGGCTGGCAACACCCTCAGGGACACCAGCACTGAGCCCAGCAGTGTGTTCCCAGAGGAACACAGAAGATTTTCCCTCTTTCACGATTTTGTCAGAAGGACAGGCCTGACAACCCCTCCAAAGCAAACCCACAGCCCTCTCTCCCCCCCAGGCCCTGCTCACCCAGCCCCCAGTTCCACCACAAGGGGGGAAACCAGAGCAGCTGCAGCTGTGGGGGCAGAGGAAGCAGCGACCGCACTCTACACGAGTCGGATGTTGCAGGCAGAGCCCTGCCTGGGGACACCCCCGTGACTTCCAGCCTCCTGAAATGCTGCTCTGCCCTGCACTGCAAACAGCTCTGCCTCCCTGGACACCTCCAGATAGGCCCTGCAGCTGAAATTTGGTGAGCAGAGAACAGCACAGGGGTTTGAACAGGATTTGGTGATCTTAACAACTACTCAGTAGCCCATTTCAGCCCTTTCAAAGCACAAAGTTAGGAGAGCCAGAGTTGTCCCCACCAGCCCCTGGCCTCAGCCCAGCTGGTGGAGCAGGCTGGCTGCTCACTACACCCTCAGCCCACACACCCAGCCAGGATGAGCTAAACCCAGGCTGTCTGCTGATTTAAAGACAGGAGGTGACAACACCAGTGGGCTCTTCCGTCTGTTACTGCTCTCCAAGGGAGAGGTGGAAGGGTTTCAGCAAGTGCCTGCTGCTGGTTGGGAGTTTATTTGGGGTGCAGAGGCTGGAAACCTCCTGTTCCCCCTTCCCAGCACTCCGTCCTGGTCGAGGTGCGGGTCGGGGGAAGCAAGGGGCTGGCAGTTGTGGTCTCACCCGGAAATCTATGCCCACGGTGGCTATGAACGTCCCGGAGAGAAAGGCCCCGTCTTTGAACTGGAGCAGGAAGCAGGTTTTCCCCACGCCCGAGTCTCCAAGTAACATCACCTGGAAGATGCGCGCAGGGAGAGGTGTCAGCGGGAGGGGGCAGCACCACCGAGCGGTGCTGAGCTCTCCCCCTAGACCCTTCTGCCCCTTTGTTTCTTTCCCCAGGGCTAGTCCTGCCAGGTTTAGGGAGCTGGGGGTAGGATGGGACCCCCAGAGGTGCAGCCAAGCGGTGCCCCAGGGCAGCAGAGCACCCAGAGCCACGGAAGAGGGGGAGAGCAGAAGATGAGACCTGGCAGGAAGGCAGGTACCGCAGCAAGAAGAGGTGTTTCCTAGCCAGCCCCTGGCCACCTCCCAGCTCAGGAGGCTCCCGGAAAACCGGCAGTAGCTCCCAGATTCATGGAGCCACCTCCACCCACGCTTTGCCCCTGGCCCGGGTGTGCCCAGCCCGAGGGCTGATGCATGGCTTGGGCAAACCCTGCGTGTCCGGGACTCTCTGTCTGTGCCCAGGGCCTGGCCTGCTGCAGACACCAAAGCAAACACTGTGCTTTTTCCCCTCCTGCTAAGCAAACAGGCTCAAGCCCGGGCTCCTCGGCCACTCCGGCATGGCCGGACCCAGGCAGGCAGCAGCCAGGACGGATGCTGGGCTCCATAGTCACAGTTTTTCCCAATGCTGTGCTCTTCCTGCTCACCTGCAGCAACCTGTTCCTGCCCAGCAATCATTAACCTAACTCTGCCTGCATCTGTCCCCTGACAAAAAATGGCAGCGAGAAGGACCCAAGCAAAAAGGTCCGTCCCCACACTCCCACCCTGCTGGGATGCTGGAGCCTGAGAAGCAAAGCCCTGCAGCCCCACTGCCTCTGGGACGGGCAAACACAGTGAGCCACCTTCCACAGGGATGGCACAGCAAATGTCAGAGCTGGGGGCTGGAAATGCTTTACCTCCTGCCAACTCACTTTGCTGGTCAAGTCCTTCCCTGGGACTGGAGGGCAGCTGGGAACACCCCTCCTTTCTGCCTCCACCTCGCTCCTGACCAAGCTGGAAACTTATTTCCTCCCTCAAACATAAAAATTGCCCTCCACTGAGATGAGTCAGAGCAGAGAGGATAAAGGCAAAGAGCAAAAGTGTTTTAGGGAAAGTGGCAGTGTGCAGAACCACTTTGAGAGCCGGCTCAGCAAGGCAGCAGGAGGTGCTGGGGCTGACACTGTCAGTGCTGAGCTTGGCTTCGGGCTGCATGTTAAATTTTTTGGGTAAAAGGTTCATCGGTCCTGTGCCTCCCCTGAGCTGCCGGGAAGAGGAAGGTGCTTCCTGGGGCAGCCCTCGCCCAATCCGGGATGGGGAAGAGGGGAGCACTGAGGGAAGAGAGTTCCCATCCTGAGGCTTGGCAGGGGTGCAGAGGCATTTGCAAGGCGGGGGGCTGAGGGGGGCAAGGGGGAGGTGGTCCCGGACTGGCTTCGGGGCACACACTGCTCCCTCCTTGGAGCCCTTGGAGTGCTGCGATGGGTTGGATGGGGTCCTGCTTCCCCTGCCCTGTGTCATGGAGGGCATCACTGCTGTGCTGGCAGGAGCCTCTGGCAGCAGCAGATCAGGACAGGCTTTCAGAGGGCAGAGTTCGGCCCTGACCCCCCCCAGAGAGTCCCCCCAAAGCCCTGTTCCTGCAGTTGGTCCCTCCCATTGCCACTGCCGGGTAGGGACACCCCCGGGGCACAAACCTCCCCCCGCCCGCGGGCAGGGACCCCCTATCTCCACCTCCCGGGGAGAGAGGACCCCCATCCCCACACCTACAAGATCTGGGCACTCCTGGGGCAGGGGCGGGAAGGTTCAGCTGGGACTGATGCCTTCTTCCTCTTCCCCGTTTCGCGGCCGCTTCCTGGGCGCGATCGCAGCAGCGGAGGAAGCGGGCGGCCCCCGGGAAGCCCCCTCCCCCGACCCGTCTCTATCTCCCCCGGGTGGGTGCGCGAACCCAAACTTCCAGCCCAGGCAGGGATTGGTGGGTCCATCCCTTCTCACCCCGCGCTGCCTCCCACCTTGCCGGCCAGCTCGTAGTCCCGGGGCGACGCCGGGGGGTCCCCTCTGCCTGTCGGGGGTTCCCCGCTCTCCTCCGGGGGGGTCCCGGTCCCCTCCGCCCCGCCGGGGCCGCTCATGGTGCGTCCGAGTGGAGCCACGGAGTCCCGACGCCGCAGGACCAGCGGCAGCCGCGGCCCCACCCGCCGTCCTCCTCCTCTTCCTCCTCCTCCTCCCCTGCCAATGCCACCCCCGAGGCTGTGCCCCGGCGGCCTCCGTGCCCAGCCCCGCCACGGGATGAAGAAGAAGCTGAAGGGCGGAAACCTGCCGCGCTGCACCCCCACACTGGCGACCCCCGGGGCGCTTGGGTTTGCCAGAGACTGGGCTGCACCGGCCGGGGGGCAGAGCACTGCCCATCCCTCCGGGGACATGGATGGGGAGACGAGGAACAGCTCACCCCAAGAACAGCCCCCTGTCCCCCACGGGGTGTAGAGATGGAGACCATGGTGCTGCCAAATCCCACCCTGCCAGGCCGGGACAGTGGGGGTGGCAGCTCGCACTCCCACCCCAGGGGGGGGGGTTCGCCCCACCCGCTGCAGCCCCGGCCGTGCCGGGCCGGGTGAGCACCAGGGTGCAGCAGAGCCGGGGGGAAGCGGCAGCAGCCGCCGTTATGCGGAAGCCGCGCTCTGTGTCGAGCCGGTTCCTGCATCTCAGCCGGGATGGCTGACACTCCTCCTGCTCCCCAGGCTGCTCACAGCCCCCCTTATCCTACACCAGCCATTGGGGCACTGCTCACAGCACACTGCGCTTGGGAAAAGCCCACGCATGGGAATGCAGGAGAAGCCCCTGGAGAAAGACAGGGAACGCTGTGTTACCCAAAAACTCTCTCTGTAAAACCTCATCCAGGTCCACACACTGCAGCTGCCCAACATCTTCAGCCTTACGGGCACAACTCCGCAGACAACTCCACAGAGCCTTGGGCTCCCTCTCATCTATTTTCCCTGGGATACCCAGCCCATCTCTCCCCTGCCAGGGCTAACCTCAGGGCAACCCCCATCCCTGCTCATGCCACTGGGATCCAGGGGTGCAGGGCTCCAGTGCAGAGCCGTGCCCCTCGCTGCTCTCCGGGTGAAGGCCACGCGTGGCTGCGGAAGGTCTGATGGCAGAGATGCCCTCTGTGACGGCACCCGCCTCCGCGCCTTCCCGGGACATCGGCCCCGGCTCCGGCCAAGCCTTCCTCGGCCCCTCAGGAAATAGAACCTGTATTTCCAGTCCTGTAACTGCGCTCAGACCCGGCTGGGGGATTTATAGTTTATATATGCTCTTTGGCCAGGAAAGTGCCCAGAGCTGGAGGCTGGAGGCACTCGGAGCTCCTGGAAGTGGCTGAGCTTTCCTGCAGCTTGCTGGGGAAGGGGCTGGAGGGTCATGGCAAACTGGGCTGGAGCTCATTGAGTTGCCTGGGCAGGAAAAATGCCTGGCTGAGCATCATTTCCACCTGCTGGCATTTGCTGCAGGAGGATCAAGATGCCAGGAGCCAGCAGAGATCAGTAGTGTGGCTGAGCCTCCTCTGCCTGCCCACAGGGGTGCCCTTGACTGACAGACCCCAGGCTGCTTGGCCCCAGACTCCCCACACTGGTATCACATGTTTCCCTGCTTCCTTGGCCTGAACTAGAGAGAAAATCCCTGTGGGTAATAGCATCCCCATGGGTAACAGCCCCTTGCTGAGCCCCAGCCTCACCACAATGACAAAGGGATGACAGTCTCTCTGGGATGAGGTCCCAAGCACCGTCCCTGTCCTGACCTCCCTCAGGAGAGGGGACACGCACATCAGAGCCACTGGAGACCCTGCAGCAGCTCTGCAAATAGCTCTGGATGGCAGCCGAGTGCTTTTTCCCAGGCACTGTCACCATCTGCCTGACTTTTTGTGAGGGCCCTGGGCTGGACACGGGCAGAACACAGGCTGGCATCTCCCTGGCAGAGCAGGGCTGCTCCAAAAGCAGCCTTCCATGTGTCATGCAAGAGGCCGCACTCAGACGTGGCCCCACAAGTCTTTTGGAATGCGGATCTTTGTCCATCCATCCTTCCAAGCAGTTCAAAGCACACCAACAAACGCACAGCCAAACTGGGCCTCTCATCCAGCAGCACCAAAGCAAATTATCCAATTCTTTGTGCTTAACACTGCTCAGACTCACAGATTCATAGATTCTGATTCCCAAATAAAGCTGCTCCTCAGGATTGGTGCACAACACAGGGACCAGGGATTGATCTCTTACCGTAAACCCAATGCCCACAGTGGCGGAGAAGGAGCCAGGAATGAACTTGCCCTGGTCAAACTGGACCAGCAGAGACGTCTTCCCCACACCGCTGTCTCCCACCAGGATTGTCTGCAAGGACCAGGTAAAGATGTGTCAGCATGGGTGCAGGTGATGCTGGAGCCTGCAGGCACAGTGAGCAGCCAGGGGTCAGACATTTGGGGAGGGCCTGTTGGAAAACCTCTTTGGGAGGACTCTGGAGTCACTGGATTAGGTCTAATATTGTTTAGCAAAGAGAGTATCTCCTGCAGCTGCTGCACGCAGCTGTGGCCACAGCCACACAACCTTACTGGGTCACTGGACAGTTTTTGTGCTACTTTAATGCTGTGAACCCACAGCACTCCCCCCAGAAGGCTGCTGGGTTTTAACTCATGGCACCCCTCTGCCTCTCCAGCTCTCCATGGGAAGTCCCAGGGCTCTCCCATGGGGAGCAAGGCTGGCTTGTCCCTAAGCAGGAGGGATGAGGGAGCTCTGCAAGTGTCAGAGCTGAGGCGGTGCTGTCACCTCCCGAGAACAGCCAGCCCTTGGTCCTGGTACCCACACTGCACCCCTTAGGAGCCAATCTTCCCTTCTGCCTCCATCCCTCCAGATCCTTGACCTAAGGGAGACCTGCAGTGCAAACACAACACCCTCCCTCCCCTCTGTTGGTGTCTGGGTTTTGTTTGCAGAGCCACTGGCACAAACATTCCCATCCTTTCAGGAAACAGAGGCACTTTCAACCCTTTCTCAGGGACACAAGTTAAAATAAACATTCTCCTAACAGGCTTCTTGCTCAGAAGTGGATTTGGCTCTGTGTTTCAGGACATGGGTGTTCCTGCAGATGCAGTTCTGGAAAACACTGAGTGTCCCCTCTGTCACCAGGATCCTGTCACCCCTGAGGCTGCAGGGCTGAGCCATCGAGGTGCTGGGGTAGAACCTCCCCAGTTTCTGCGTCCACCTCTGCTGCACTCGGCTGCAGCTGTTGTTTCTCCCCTTGATTTGTGTTTAGTCCAATGCAGCTCCAGCATCCCTTCTCCATCCTGGGACACCTCAGCCCTTCATCCCCATGCTGGAAGGTGCTTCAGCATCTTCCCAACATCCAGAGGAGCCTCTGTGCATGGCTGATCCCATTCCTCCACCGCCTCCCCTGCCCTGAGGCGCCCCGGGGTGTAACCTACCCTGGCACCACTTCAGGCACTGTGTGTCCCCCTTGTGAAGTGTAGGATGAGCGTGAAGGAATGTGTTTAACCAGGTGCACAAACAGCCCTGGCAGATCAAGGCCTGATTCCATGCCCTGGGAGGCCATGAAGGTTCTGGACACCAGGCACATGCCACAGAGCCCAGCACCGTGGTTCCTGCCATCCCACAGACCCCAAGGAAGTGACCTGAAGCCAAAATCCAAGGAGCTTGAGGACCACAAGCAATGCAGGAACGTGGTCTGGCAGGATACCATCATGCTGCCTTGCATAAAGCCCTGCCCCACAACCTGCCTGGAGCCTGTTCACCACGACACGCTTCAGTGAACACTCGCTGCGGTAAATGAGCGCTTTCCCACGGAAAAAACATCCCAAACACCAAACATCCCCTGGGAAAAGCCTGACCTGACAAGTGGAGCTGTTGGCAGGAGGGAGCTTCTGCTCCCTCTGCCAGACGCACGAGGCTGCACAGACCTGAGTGCTGAGAGGCAGCAACCTGCGTCCGGATCCGCAGCCGGAGATTTCTCCCTCCTCCCTAACTAGGCTGTTTGCAGGTCACTTGTACATTCAGAGCAGCCTCGTGAGCTCCGAGCCTGCACGGGAGCTGGGGGGATGTTGGGAGGCAGAAATGTCTGGGTGAAGCCCTGGCACGTGGGCCAGAGGAGCTGGGTCATCCCTGTCCCCGAGGGAAATTTCCCTGCCCAAATCCCCTTTGGCTTTGCCCTGGGGCCCAGAACCTTTCCCCTGTGCAGAGATCAGAACATGCCTGAGAGCAGCCCCACAGGAAAACACTCCAAGAATTCATTATCATGCGGTTCCTGCACTCCAGTCCTGCATTTTTTTGTGCTACACACTATTTCCAGGCAAAATACTGGTTCTGGGAGGTGCAACAAGACTGGATGCACCCTGCAGTGCTGTCTTTGGGAGCCGTTAATGCAGAGAACAGCATTAATTATGGAGGGAGGAGAGCTGGCTGGAATGAGCACCAGAAAGCCTCCAGAGCCCAAGGTTTACAGAGAACATGTATAAAAGGCAGATTCCCCTATTAATAATTTAAATGGGATTTATAATAGAGACAACTCATGAATTGCTTCATGACTTAATCATAGTAGTAAAAGTTGGCCTGGATCAGCCAAGAGATATTCCTAACGACTTTAGGAAAAGCTCATGGGGTCTGTGGAGGGACTGCACAGTGGAAACCACTGCAACCCTCCTGGCTACCAAATAAACACAACAGAAGAATAGAAACCCCACTGTGGAGAGGATGTGGCCAACTCTTGAAACCTCAGGCTGGATATGCCTGAGTCATGATAGCAAAAAGTCTCCCAGTGACAAAGTTCTGTACCTGTCCTACCTTTTGCCCTCATTCTCAGCCACAGCCTGGTCTCCTCAGCACCCCCTCAGCCCCCCAGATTTTCCCAGGTTTTTTTCTTTGTCTGGAAAGCTTTGGTAAAATGTTACGAGATTCCTTTTGGTCCTTCCTGAAAAGACCTGTCTGCCTGCTCTGCCTTAGGGAAAGAGAAAGAGAAAATATCTGCATTACTGAGACTTATTTTTACTCTTCTATATAACAAAATTGTGCTGTCTCTCCCCTCCTCCAAGCAATGCTCCAGGGCAACTTGGGTGCTGCTGGGTGCTGCTTGAAGTTGTCCTGTGTCACAGGAACACTCCAGGGTTATCCCCACCTGCCCAGGCATTATTTCACCATGGCCAAGACCCTTACACTGGCTTGAGACAGAGCCCAGGGCCCTCTGCCAGCCTGGCTGGGCCCTTGCCCTGGCAGAGGCTTTATTTCAGCCCTGCAGACATGAGCTCTAGAGTTGTGCATCAAACAAAACCTGGCTCAGATGACGCAGGAGATCCCTGTTTTTAAACCCCCTGCTAACCCCTTGGATCAACAACAGCCAAGGAACACATCCTCTGCCACTGGAGCTTGTTCCAGCTAAATGGATCCAAGAATCCCACAAGAGAAAGAATGATTTGGCAATGGGTCAAACCACCTGAAAGCAGGACTCAGCATTTTGTGTCAAGTGAAACTTTTCTGGAACAGCCCAGAACAAACCTCTCCTGTTCTCGCTTTGGTTTGCTCCTGGCGCGTTTCCTCCCCAGGCCTGGGTTTAGCCACCAACCAGAAACCACTTAACCTTTGTCTCCAGAGTGTAAAGCTCTCTGGGGTTTCTCAGCACATCTGAAATGTGATTCCTTGTGCAGACACAAGATCTAGTGAGGTATTTGCTGCCTCACACCCCTGGAGTGAGAGCAGACTTGTTTTTGCAAGATTAGCAACCCAGCCAGGAAAAATACCAAGGGAAACAGCAGGGAACAAGGGACAGGGATGGTTATTTGCCTGGGCAGCTCTTCTGCCCAGAGACTCATTTCCACCAATGTCATTCCTTAACAGCAGCTCATTGCTGGAGAAGAGAGAGTTAAGGCTCTTCAAAGAATCCAAGTTTCTCCAGTTATCCCTGGAGGCATGTCCTACGTACTCCATGTACAACAGAAATGAGAACTGATAGTAATTGATATTTTTCTTCTAATCAAGGGCTGGGCACTTTGCCCTGAGTACAGCAGGATACAGAACAGACTGGCATTTGTAAAGAGGGATCCACACAGCCCCAGCCCTTTCCCCTGCCTTGCCCCATCCCTATTTTTCCTCTGCTCCCCAGAGGGT
>NW_020956808.1:67042-81616 GCF_003031625.1 Empidonax traillii
CCTACGTACTCCATGTACAACAGAAATGAGAACTGATAGTAATTGATATTTTTCTTCTAATCAAGGGCTGGGCACTTTGCCCTGAGTACAGCAGGATACAGAACAGACTGGCATTTGTAAAGAGGGATCCACACAGCCCCAGCCCTTTCCCCTGCCTTGCCCCATCCCTATTTTTCCTCTGCTCCCCAGGGGGTGCCGATCCCTGTACAGTCACTGGGGACTGCAGCAAAGCAGTATGAGGACAGCAAGAAGAATTGGTGGGTGGATCTGACAGAGATCAGTGTCTTTTCCATGACTTCAGGAGTTGCAGGGCAGCTTCTGACTGCAGGCAGCAAAAGCCCTGCTCCTGCTGTCCCCACAGCAGAGCCTGAGCTCCCCAGGTCTTGCAGGGACAGCAGCAGCCCCGACCACCCTCAGTGCAAGTGGAGTTACAAAACACAGTGCCAGGAACCCCACAGAAGAGGATTTCAAAGGAAGGAGGGCAGGAATGGATGTCTCGGAACACAGCTACCTCATAGCAGGGAAGTCCCGACTCCCTGACAAACAGAGCCCCTGGATTCGGCTCCCCCAGCTCACCCTGAGCCCCAGCCTCGCCACAATGACCCACCCTGAGCGAGCACAGGACAGCGGGAGCGTCTGAAGGGCGGCTGCGGGCTGTGCCGCGGGGCTGGCCCCGTTCCAGCGCTCCTGGCTTCCCAAACATGCCGAATCCTGACCGCCCCCCCCCCTCCCCACAGTCACCCAGGAGGTGGCTGGGACCGGGGCCAACCCCTGCGGGCCGTCCAGCCCCTGGAAGGAGAGAGAGCTGCAGCCGCATCCCCCCACGGCCGCGCCGGGGTGGGGCGTGCCGGACGGACCCCACCGGGGAACGAGGAGCGAGAAGCGGAGAGAGATGCAACTTGCCCGCAAGTGCAATTAGGCGCCCTGCCCTGTATCCCCCCACTCCCGTAAACTTTGCAGCCCCAACCCCGGTCCCCCCCCCCCATCCCTATCCGCATCCATACCTTGTGCAGCAGCGCCTCGTTGTATCCGTCCCCCCCCAGGCCGGCGGCGTAGGACCCCATGGCCGGGGGGGATCGGGGGGTACCGGGCAGGTCCGGCCCTGCAGCACCGCGGACAGCGCCCGGCCCTGCTCAGCACCGCGGGCAGCGCTCGCCCCGTTCGGGACCGACCGGCCCGGCCCGGCCCCGCAGTCCTGGCCCGGTTCGGCACAGCCCGGCCCCGCTCGGTCCCCGCAGAACAGCGCAGCGGTGCCCGGTGCTCCTCGCCGCCTCTCGCAGGGTTCCCCCGCCCGGAGGAGGCGGCGGGGGGGACGCGGGGGGCGGCCGGTCCCGCCCGGGGGCGGGGAGGCGGTGGGAGCTCCCCCCACGCCGGCACAGCCCACCGGTCCCTCTCCCCCCCACCCCATCTCTGACCTCCGTGATGGAGCCCCTCCGGCCCTGCAGATCCCGGGGCTCTGTTCTCGCCACCGGGAATCGCTGTCTTTCCTCCCTCCGCTGCAGGAGGCGCCCACGGGGCACGGTCAGCCCTGCACGGGCTCCGATCAGCCGCCGAGCTGCGAGCGCGGAGCCGGGTCCGCTGCACTGCTCCAACCCTGTGCCCGCACCGGGGCTGTGCCGGCTGACACCCCTCCAGCTGCCAGCCCACACAGATGTTGGCTGTCCACGGGCAGGGGGGAAGCACAGAGCTGCGTGGTCACCAGGGTGTCACCCCAAGGAGGGGCAGCAGCTCGTGCTAGCCAGGTGATTGCAGCTTCTTTACCAAACTGCTGCTGAGCCTGCTTACCCCGGCAGGTCCCCTTTGGAATCCCACTGCATTTACACAGCTCAGTTAGGACCTTGCTTGGAGTGAAAAATAAATTGTATTTAGAAACAGGAAGAATCTGTGCCTAAACCTGGAGGTGACAGCTGATATTGAGATCTCTTCTTTACAACTCCCTTTAGAACAATCTGATGTTGTTGATTGCATTGGAAATAAACTAATCTTTACCGAGAAGTTTATTTAAGAGAAATTCAGTCTCCAGCTCCCTCCTTCCAGATCAGCAGATGGCCCTAAGCCAGGAGAACAGACCATGCTTCCAAGAGCCATCTGCACCTGTCCGATTGCTGTTTGACTGCCTGGGCCTGACATTGCTAATTATATCTGCCCATTATTTCCTCTGACTGTAGAGACGGTTCTGCTGGGTCAGATGATCTGATTTGGCAAACAACAGCCAGAAAAAGTGAAAAACAACTCAGAGGGATGGGGTGTTTCAGGCTCGCCTGAGGCCAAGATGCCCAACCCAACCTGACACAGACAATCGTGTAGCCAGACCACCCACTGTCCTCGTGCAATGGAAGACAATCAATAGCACAAAAATAAATTATATCATGAGCCCCAGTGTCTGCATCAGATAATTGACAAGTGGTGCAACCAACACCGTAGTTCAACATAGTGCACACACTCCACAGCAAGTAGGGCCGGGAAGACGAGAGCAGCAAAACTCAGGGTGGCTTCAACAAAGCCGGGGCACCTCTGTTCCCTTAATGCACCATTACCATGCTAAAAATCTCGTGGATGTCAGCACAATCCTTTCCAGGGGCCACAGAGATCCCAGAGACCCAGGTCTGCTGCAGGCACCGTGCAAGTCTGCCCAAGGCACCCGGGCTGTGCTGGTACTCAGACAAACCTCACCTGGAAGGAGGGATGAACTTTACCTTCAGTGGAGAGGAGAATAACACCCCAGCAGCCCACCAGGTCTGAGGCTCCAGACCTGCTTATCCCAGGATGGGAATATCTGGCAGTTCCCTGCTGCAGGAGAGGTTCTGGGGCTCAGAGAGCATCCTCTGACCCTTCTCAGCTCCAGCAACATTTGCTTCCTTTTCTGAGTCACAAAGGAGAGCAGGGAGGAGCCTCACAGAGCCAAGCTGTCCAGTCCCTCTGCAGGCACTGGCGTTGCACCAGAGACACACTTGGCCCTGCAGGTTTGATCGCACTCAGGAGGAAGACAGTTCTCCTATCTATCATGATATCGCCAAGTGTAATACAGCCTAATGAGACAACATAGATTGCTGGCAAAGACAGGCAGCAGCACAGCCTGGCGCCGCTCCAAGGTCTTTATCCCACTTTATGGCTCTGGAGGACCTGACCCGTCACAGATAAGTGCTATCAGCAGCTTTATCAGAGCCCAGCAGCCCGACACCTGCATCACCGCCTCCCCTCACATACCGAAGAATGCATTTCCTTCACCATCCAGAGCAAACCATTTACTCTCCCAGCTTCCCCCAGACCCCAAAAGAGGTCCCCGGCAGCCAGCGAGCAGTTTATAGCCCTGAGCAAGCTCTGACCAGCTGAAATCAATGCAGAGCAACGAAATGAGAGGAAATGACCTGCAAACGGCAGGAGTGATTCCAAATGAACCGACAATTTAGCTCCATTGTTTGTTCTGTTTACTGGTAGACTGTATCTCCGATAGCTTAATTACTCGTGTATTTGCCTTGAGAAGTACAGCTCTAACAGTGGAAGATTTAAATCCAGCTCAGGAGTTTCTGCTTCACTGTACTCGTCGCTCGCCCCTGCTGTTCTCTGCTGCCCAATCCCATTAACCTGCTATAGTATCTCCCTGGAGTCCATGTACAACACTTTTTGAGGAGGATCAGACCTGCTGAAGTCATTCCTTCCCCACGAGCCAGGGAGAAATCAGAATGTCATCCTCTGAACACACACAGCATGGATTCTTGATTTCCTTGCAATAAGTAACCCCTACTTTAGCGATTTCTGGCTGAGTCCAGCCTAAGACACAGTCCAGAGTAAATCCTCCACGTCCACAAAGTGCGCAAGTATTTTTTGCCAATTTTACTGGCTTTGCTAAATCAAGAGATCTGGGAATGATCTGAACTTATCTTGGTTATCTGAGATGGCAGCAGAAAGGAGAGATCAGGCAGTGCCTGCTCAATCAGCCAGCACTAAAGGAGCTACATTAGCAATTATTATTCTCAGCCTTATCTCCTAAGGACAATTTCAACAAACTTGCTGAATCTGCCCAGGAAAGAACAGACTGACGCTACCTGATTATTTTTCAAGGGCTCTGGATTAAATAACAGAATCGGGATTTGGAAATGTCATTGAAGAACAGAGCGGAGAGGACTCTGGAAAGGCTCAGTCGTGTCAGCGCATAATACAGTGGGAT
Organism: Empidonax traillii; assembly: GCF_003031625.1. Taxonomy (NCBI): domain Eukaryota; kingdom Metazoa; phylum Chordata; class Aves; order Passeriformes; family Tyrannidae; genus Empidonax; species Empidonax traillii. Next base: position 71,211 of record NW_020956808.1, read on the forward strand.
GAGAGCTGAGGAAGATCTTACAGAATCACAGAATATTCTGGGTTGGAAGGCACCCACAAGTTGGTGCTGGGCCCTCACCGACTGACTCAATTACTGCCTGTCCCAGGAGCTCTTTGAACCTTTTTCTTAGGGCCAATTCCAGAGACTAAAGCCGGACCCAGAATCTTGTAGAACCGGAGCAAAAGCAGCGTCTGACGGTGTCGTGCCTTGTCCCATCTCTGCTGGGCAGGGGCTGAGGGCGCTGCCCACAGGCAGGCACGGGGCAGAGGCTGCAGGAGGGCAGGTGTCAGCTCATCTCATCTCATCTCCTGCTGCCGTGCTCACACGTGGCCAGCGATCGCGCTGCGGGGGCCGCTGACACACTTTGCTCGCTGACACGGCCACTGAGCCGCGCCCGAGTGCTCAATCCAGCCCCGCGTGTGGCCGAGGCGAAAAGACAAGCTGATGTGCTCCTGTCAGGATGCATCAGTGGAATTCCAGAGGAGTGTTTCAGCAATGCTTCCTCTCCCACAGAATAGCCTTGCCTTGTGCTTCCCGGGCCACTCGCTGCCAAAAGGGAGAGGTCTTGGCTCACAGGACCCTGACACCTCTGCAGGTGGCTGTGTTACTTTATCCCCCCTGGGCTATCTGGAGCATCCTAGCACTCGTGCCCTGGCTGGAGGGTGTTATGAGGGTTCTCTGCAGGGCTCTCCCCATTTTAGGCAACGTGACTCCTCATCACGCTCTGCTGCACTGGTTTCTGCCTGGATTGCTCTACTCCCTCTCGGTTTTCATTTTAATTGGAATAAATATCACAGCCCCTCAAGTGACAGAGACTCCTGTGTCAGCACTCTGGGATTTCTCACTTCTGCCTACTCCCATCTTGCTCTTCCCCTCCACGAGCACATTCACACGCTGCTGAGTTGGTTGGGGCTGAGGCACAGAACTGGAGCCATCCCCTTTTTAAATCCCCATCAACAGCCCCCAGCCAGTGTCCTGCTCAGCCAGGGCCCTCAGCTCCTCACCCTGCAGCTGAGAGGAGAAATATCAGAGTAAAACCCCACATGGGAGTCGCAGTGTTGATGCTGGGGGGCTGTAATCACTGCAGTATCCTTGGGGCAGGAAGGAGACCTACCTTCAGTCACTGAAATGGAATCAGTGGGGTAACTGTCCCACTGGGAACTGTTCCCCCTGGGAACTGCTGTGATGGGGAGGAAGTGGCCCCGGTCTGCTCTGGGGGTCCAGCCCCTGCACTCGACTGGGCAGCTTCTCATCCTTCCCAGAATCAAACATGGAACAGAGAAAGGGAAGGGGAAATGACACCTCACATCTGATGGTGAAGTGGTGGAGATGACGCAGCATGGATGTGGCCTGAGAAGTTTCCCAGGAACATTACCAAAGTGGCTCTTTGAAACAGTGCTTCTGGCTGCTTTTGGGTAACTGAGCTGCCCTCGAAATCCTCATGCAGTAAAGGCCTTTGTAGGTACCTTCTCTGTGCACATTCCATTCAGAACCTCTACCTCTGAGCTGCTTCTCCCAGTCCTCCTCCTACTCCAAGGGAAGGGTGGGAAGGACTCACTGTGTTTTGCCAAGCAGTGGAAGTGGTGTACATCCAAGGAAGATGAAGTGGCTGAAGCCCCAGCTGCACAGCCTTTGTGCGAAGTTTCTCAGCAGAAAGCAGGTTTGCCATCTCCAGCCACTTTCTTGAATTTAGATCTTGCTGTTACTTGCAGCGTCTTGGCTCACAGCCAACTAGATGGAAATGAAGGGGTTATTTTGTGATCAAAAGGAAACTCAGAGCTTTCTCTTGCCATGATGAGGGACAGAGAGGGAAGGGGAGGCTGGAGGTTTGTGCTTTCCGCTCTTTCCAAGGGGCATATCAGAAGAAAGCCATCAGCAAGGCAGCTGCCAGGTAAGAGGTCTCGCTTTTTGTGTTTGGGTTCCCAAAACTTTTAGTGGAAGCATTTAAAACACCGCTGTCACTCAAAACCCCCAGGCTGTGCCAAAAAAGATGGTTTGGGGAGGAAATGAGGCATTTCTGCTTGAGAAAACAAACAAAAGCAGCCCAGCCCACACTGGCAGCCCGCTCTGGAGCCGGGGAGCAGCAGTGCAGAGGGATGGTTGTCCATCATCCCAGTCCCTCACAACTCCACAGGAGCAGACCTGCCTTCAGTCTACCCCAGTCCCTGCATCCCTGCTCTGGCCTGGACCCCCTGCAAAGCCCCCCAAAGACCTTTGGGTTCTCTGTAGGGAAAGGGGCTGTGCTCCCCACTGGGATGGGCAGTGCAGCAGAGGAACCTCCTGCATTTTGGCATTTTGCTGGGAACCCAGTGACTATTTCTCAGGAAAAGCAGAGTCTCTCTCATGAAACACCCCAGGGTGAGTCATACAGGCCTGGGTGAAGGGGAGGAAGCAACTAACTTAAAAAAAGACATCCAGGGTCATCTGTGGGTAAGCACTGCCCAAAGAAGTGACAGGAGAATAAGGTTTGGAAAACTCGTGGGACACACAAGTGAATGTGGAGCTGGCTCTGTCCTGCAACATTCTTCATGACTAACCACGGGGGAAAATCCACACTGGGAGCAAGAAGCTGGAAAATGAGGATTTTCATGGTTTGGACCCTTTTCCCAGGTGAGAGCCAGGAACACAGGTCAGGCAATTCCATCTCGGGGGTTCTGGCAGAGCTGTGGAGAGGCTGGGGCCAAACCAGACCAGGATGGCCACCATGGTCACAGCAAGAGCCCAGCTGATCCCGACCTGTTCTTGTGGCAGTTACAGGGGGTGATCTCTTAAATGTGCTTCTACTGCTGCCATGTGAACCCTGGGAATAAGGCTTTTTGCTCTTTTAATAACACACAACCTTGATGGGGGACTCTTTTTTTCCTAACTGGGGACATCTCCTCTCAGCACTGCTCCCTGGCACAGCGGGTGCACAGGCACAGCCTCCCTCAGGACTGGGTGCCCCCAAGAATCCTGGGCTCAGATCCTTCTTGGTTCCCCAAAGCAATGCCAGGACATGTTTTTAGCACCTCTTCCTGTCCCCCACAGGTGTCTGGGCAGTGACAGGCCCCAAGCAGGTGACAGTTGACCAAGGCAGCTCGCTGGCAGTGTCCTGCAGCTACAAGCCAGGCTACAAGCTCAATTCCAAGTACTGGTGCCGCCAGAACTTCCTGTGGTTTTGCTTCTCCCATGTCATCCAAACCAATGGCTCGGAGGTGATAGTGACACAGGGCAGGGTGTCCATCAGGGACAACCACACGGCACGCTCGTTCACGGTGACACTGAGCGGTGTCACGCCGGGGGACGCAGGCTGGTACTCCTGTGGGGTGAAGAGGAAACCGTGGTTCAGCACATTCCACACCACCAGGGTGATGGTCTCTGCAGGTAAAATGGGTCTGGAAGCAAAGCTGGCAGTAACCCCCCTCTTTTTCCTCCTCCACAGCTCTCATGGCATTGCTGGATACCCCCATCTCCACCTCCTGCACCTCCATGGCCAAAATCTCAGGGCAGAGACCCCTGTGCAGGGGGCAGGACAGGGTGTGTGGGGTGGGTCTCCACTTCGCTCTGACTCTGTTTCCTTCGCAGCTGCTTCAACTTCAACCGAGGGCAGCCACATGGGCCTGCTGACCAGCAGCACTCTGGGCTCCAGTGGCTGTGGGAAGCCTCCAGTGCTGTGAGTAAGAGCTTGGGATCTGGGCAAGTCCCCAGCAGCATCCCCTGGCCAAAATCATGTTTTTCCCTGCATGCATCTCCCAGCTGTGTCCCTCCATTCCAGCAGCCCCAAGGAGCATCCTAGAGGCAAGCAGGGCAGCTGGCAGACATGTCTTGCTGAATGCCCAGCAGAAAGAGTAGTTAGTATTCCACGCAGAAGAGGAAGCGAAGCCCCAGAGACACAACGTAGAAGCAGCAGTAGGGCTGCCCCGACTGTGGCCCAGGCTACCCTGTCCATGTGGCTCCTGCTGCTGCTTGTCTGGGCATGGCTGCCAGGTAGGGCTGCGGGGATCCCTGGGGCCAGCCTGGATCATCTGATGGGCTGGGAGGTGTTGGTGTGGGGGCAGCACTCTCATGGCTCTGTGTGTCCCACAGGCTGTGGGGCGGTGACGGGGCCCTGGACTGTGCGGGGATACCTGGGGGGGTCCCTCTCAGTCACCTGCACGTACCGGCCTGGCCTGGAGAAGAACCCAAAGTTCTGGTGCAAACCAGGAACAATCCATGTTTGTGCTGAGGAAATCGTCATCACCTCGGAGTCACAGCCCGTGGTGCAGAAGGGTCGATTCTCCATCCAGGACAACCGCACACGGCAGGTGTTCACAGTGACCGTGGAGGATCTGGTCAAGGAGGACGGGGGAATATACCTCTGTGGGGTGCGAAAGGCAGTGTACCAGGTTGATGAGAGCGCTGATGTGAAGGTGATTGTGTTGCCAGCTCAGCCCCTGCACAGTTCCACCCCAGCAACAGTGACCAAAGCATTGGGGGGCTGGGGACAGACTAAAGGGGGAGGCGTCACCCTGAGCGAGAGGGGCTGGAGAGGGACCAGGTGCCCTCCTGGCACTCGCTGCATCCGTCACTCCTTCACACCTGCAACCCCAACGCTCCAGCCGGACGCTCCGCAGGGAACCGGTGGCTCCTTCCGCTACTTCCCAGTGCTGGCTGGGCTGCAGCTGCTGGCGCTGCTGGCCATGAGTGCGACCGTGCTCTGGGTCAGCCTGCGGGACTGAGCCCCCGCCGGGATCCCACGGCCACGGCCGATGCCCCGCGCTCCGTCCCAACAGGGTGGTTCGTGCCACCGGGGCGGCCCCAGGGGCGGGCCGGGCTCCCTGAAGAGGAACCAGGGTGCCAAGCCCGGCCATCCCAGACTGGCCATGCAGCTCCTGCTTCTGCTCTCCTGGGCGCTGCTGCCAGGTAAGGTCTCGCCGGAGACCTCGACTCTCAGAGTGGCCCGTGGGGGCGGTCGCGATGGGCGGGAGGTGTCAGTGCAGTGGCAGCACTCCTTTGGCTCCGTCTGTCTCCACAGCGTGCAGGCAGGTGGCAGGGCCCAGCACTCTGTGGGGATTCGTGGGGGGTCCCTCTCAGTTGCCTGCACATACCAGCCCAGCCTGGAGACGAACCCCAAATTCTACTGGCAGCACCTGCACTGGAGAGGGGAGGGTCTGAGTTGCAGAGAGCCTATGTCTGCTGAGCTGGAGCTGCCAAATGAAGACAATTTTGCAATAAAGCCTTGGTATCCTGAAGATGCCTGTCTGTCTGTCCACCTGCTCCTTCCTCCAGCTGCCCGTACAGCCCGGGGTACCTGTGGCTGTCAGTGCTGATGCACACACTGTGTGGGGACACTGCATTGTGACTGGGAGGGACATGGGAGCACAGGGGCAATGGGGGCACCTGATCCACTATCACTCAGCTGAGCCCTGTCCTGGGGAGAGGAGCCCTCAGCCCCAGGAGCCTCAGGCCTGCCAGCCCTGTCTGATGCCACCAAATGCCCATCTGCAGCTGAGCAAGAACCAGGGACAAGTGTCCTTCCTCACCTGTCCCCAACACTACAGCACCTACAGGGCATGGGGACACAGAGGGAGGCCTGAGAGGACCTAATCATGGCATGGGACTCCAGAGCCACAGAGGGGCTGTGCCGGGAACAGTCTGGGGGGATGTGCTGGCAAGAGCAGCAAGGACAGGTGCCCATGAGGCTCCCCATTTGCATTCCCACGGGAAGAACAGGGTGGCCATGCAGGAGCACTGCCCCAGCCTGGGGACTTGTGTGGGGCTCAGGGGGTCCCTGTGCAGTGCTGAGCCATCCCTTGAGAGGCAGGTCCCTCACCAGGTGCTGTGCCTGATGAGAGAGGCTGGGCAGTGTGGCAGTAAGAGGCAGAACTGTGTCCTGCCATGGGGGCACAGCAAGTGCTCACAGTGAGCAGGCAAAGCAGGAACACAGCTGACAGGAAACAGAAAACCCCACACTCTTGCTGAATGCCCAGCAGGAAGAGTAGTTAGTATTCCACGCAGAAGAGGAAGCGAAGCCCCAGAGACACAACGTAGAAGCAGCAGTAGGGCTGCCCTGACTGTGGCCCAGGCTACCCTGTCCATGTGGCTCCTGCTGCTGCTTGTCTGGGCATGGCTGCCAGGTAGGGCTGCGGGGATCCCTGGGGCCAGCCTGGATCATCTGATGGGCTGGGAGGTGTCGGTGTGGGGGCAGCACTCTCATGGCTCTGTGTGTCCCACAGGTTGTGGGGCGGTGACGGGACCCAGGACTGTGTGGGGATACCTGAGGGGGTCCCTCTCAGTCACCTGCACGTACCGGCCTGGCCTGGAGAAGAACCCAAAGTTCTGGTGCAAACCAGGAACAATCCATGTTTGTGCTGAGGAAATCGTCATCACCTCGGAGTCACAGCCCGTGGTGCAGAAGGGTCGATTCTCCATCCGGGACAACCGCACACGGCGGGTGTTCACAGTGACCGTGGAGGATCTGGCTAAGGAGGATGCGGGAATCTACCACTGTGGGGTGCGAAAGGCACTGTACCACTTTGATGAGAGTGCTTATGTGAGGGTGATCATGTTGCCAGCTCAGCCCCTGCACAGTTCCACCTCAGCAACAGCGACCAAAGCATTGGGGGGCTGGGGACAGACTAAAGGGGGAGGCGTCACCCTGAGCGAGAGGGGCTGGAGAGGGACCAGGTGCCCTCCTGGCACTCGCTGCATCCGTCACTCCTTCACACCTGCAACCCCAACGCTCCAGCCGGACGCTCCGCAGGGAACCGGTGGCTCCTTCCGCTACTTCCCAGTGCTGGCTGGGCTGCAGCTGCTGGCGCTGCTGGACATGAGTGCGACCGTGCTCTGGGTCAGCCTGCGGGACTGAGCCCCCGCCGGGACCCCACGGCCACGGCCGATGCCCCGCGCTCCGTCCCAACAGGGTGGTTCGTGCCACCGGGGCGGCCCCAGGGGCGGGCCGGGCTCCCTGCAGAGGAACCAGAGTGCCAAGCCCGGCCATCCCAGACCGGCTATGCAGCTCCTGCTTCTGCTCTCCTGGGCGCTGCTGCCAGGTAAGGTCTCGCCGGAGACCCTGACTCTTGGAGTGGCCCGTGGGGGCGGCCACGATGGGCGGGAGGTGTCAGTGCAGTGGCAGCACTCCTTTGGCTCCGTTTGTCTCCACAGGGTGTGGGGAGGTGGCAGGGCCCAGCACTCTGTGGGGATTCATTGGGGGTCCCTCTCAGTCGCCTGCACATACCAGCCTAGCCTGGAGACGAACCCCAAATTCTACTGGCAGCACCTGCACTGGAGAGGGGAGGGTCTGAGTTGCAGAGAGCCTATGTCTGCTGAGCTGGAGCTGCCAAATGAAGACAATTTTGCAATAAAGCCTTGGTATCCTGAAGATGCCTGTCTGTCTGTCCACCTGCTCCTTCCTTCAGCTGCCAGTACAGCCCGGGGTGCCTGTGGCTGTCAGTGCTGATGCACACACTGTGTGGGGACACTGCATTGTGACTGGGAGGGACATGGGAGCACAGGGGCAATGGGGGCACCTGATCCACTATCACTCAGCTGAGCCCTGTCCTGGGGAGAGGAGCCCTCAGCCCCAGGAGCCTCAGGCCTGCCAGCCCTGTCTGATGCCACCAAATGCCCATCTGCAGCTGAGCAAGAACCAGGGATGAGTGTCTTTCCTCACCTGTCCCCAACACTACAGCACCTACAGGGCATGGGGACACAGAGGGAGGCCTGAGAGGACCTAATCATGGCATGGGACTCCCAAGCCACAAAGGGGCTGTGCCGGGAACAGTCTGGGGGGATATGCTGGCAAGAGCAGCAAGGACAGGTGCCCATGAGGCTCCCCATTTGCGTTCCCATGGGAAGAACAGGGTGGCCATGCAGGAGCACTGCCCCAGCCTGGGGACTTGTGTGGGGCTCAGGGGGTCCCAGTGCAGTGCTGAGCCACCCCTTGAGAGGCAGGTCCCTCACCAGGTGCTGTGCCTGATGAGAGAGGCTGGGCAGTGTGGCAGTAAGAGGCAGAACTGTGTCCTGCCATGGGGGCACAGGAAGTGCTCACAGTGAGCAGGCAAGGCAGGAACACAGCTGACAGGAAACAGGAAACCCCATAGTCTTGCTGAATGCCCAGCAGAAAGAGTAGTTAGTATTCCACGCAGAAGAGGAAGCGAAGCCCCAGAGACACAACGTAGAAGCAGCAGTAGGGCTGCCCTGACTGTGGCCCAGGCTACCCTGTCCATGTGGCTCCTGCTGCTGCTTGTCTGGGCATGGCTGCCAGGTAGGGCTGCGGGGATCCCTGGGGCCAGCCTGGATCATCGGATGGGCTGGGAGGTGTCGGTGTGGGGGCAGCACTCTCACGGCTCTGTGTGTCCCACAGGCTGTGGGGCGGTGATGAGGTCCTGGACTGTGCGGGGATATCTGGGGGGGTCCCTCTCAGTCACCTGCACGTACCGGCCTGGCCTGGAGAAGAACCCAAAGTTCTGGTGCAAACCAGGAACACTCCTTACTTGTGCTGAGGAAATCATCATCACCTCGGAGTCACAGCCCGTGGTGCAGAAGGGTCGATTCTCCATCCGGGACAACCGCACACGGCGGGTGTTCACAGTGACCGTGGAGGATCTGGCCAAGGAGGATGCGGGAATATACTGCTGTGGGGTGCGAAAGGCAGTGTACCAGGTTGATGAGAGTGCTTCTGTGAGGGTGATCGTGTTGCCACGTGAGTACTTGATGGTCTCCCAGGTCCAGCCCTGATGTGTTCTCATCCAAGTACTGGGAGCAAGGGCTGCAGTAGGGGCAGCCTGCAGGCGGTACCTGCCCAATGTCACCACAGTGCAGCAGGTGCCACCATCACCCACTCTCCATGCCCAGATCTCCCCACAGCCCCTTCTCAGTGCTCCAGGATCAGCCACCTCCATTGCTGGGATGTACCACCCTGCTCTCTGTGCCTCATTTTTCCTCTCATCTGATCTTGCTGTCTCTGTCTGTGCTGTCCTTGCCTTGTTGCAACACAGTGGGGAATTCCTCACTCCCCTGTGCTGCCCCATTTCCCACCTGGGACAAGCAGTGCCTCTGGGCACCAGGCCCTGGGCTTCAGAAACATCCCTTCCCACTGCCTTGCCAGGTAGAACACATGTGGAGTAGTTGTGTTATAGTGAACGAGGCATGGGGTACCCAGACCTCCTTTCTGCAGGGTGAACTCTGTTTTGTGCATGCTTTCAGGGGGACCAGGACTATGAAAAGCCTCCTGGGCAGTAGTAGGTTCTTATAGCCTTCCCACCTCGAGGGGTGTCCTTCAGCTACTCCCTGTGTGACAGTAAGTGGGTCACTTCTGACTCACTGAAAAACCCACAGCATTTTTCCCCATGGAGACAGAACAAACAAGCCTCTCCTCTTCTCATTACAGCCACCCCATCACCAGCCTCCACCACAAGCAAGCACACTGACCTGACTAGCTCTGTAACACGCCCCACACAGACAACTCCCCAAGGGGGAACTGTGCATGTGACACCAAATCCCTCCAGCAACCAAAGGTGAGTAGCAGCTCCTGCCTACAGCAGCCACTTCCCTTACCGGGATTTCTTTGGTGCAGCTGGAGCCCTGCAACCCTCAGACTCTTCACACCTCCCTTAAGGATCCAGATGTCCTGCTTTTGCCTTTAGAGACCACTCTATGTGGAGAAACTCTTCCCTATGAGGCTGGTGAGACACTGGCACAGATTGTCCAGAGAAGCTGTGGATGCTCCATCCCTAGAAGTGTTCCAGGCCAGGCTGGATGGGGCTCAGAGCAACCTGGTCTAGTGGAAAGTGTTCCTGCCCATGGCAGGGGATTGGAACTAGGTAATCTTACATGTCCCTTCCAACCCAAAGCACTATATGATTCTCTGGCAATAATTCCAATGTCTCTGGCCACTTGGCCCCAGAAAAGCCCTGCCTCTCCCCCATCTGTTTTGCAGCTTAAGCAAGACATGAGCTGTTGCCATGGGAAAAGTAGTTTCTGCCTGCAACATTGACCCCATTTCCTTCCCCAAAATCAGAGGCACTGTTTGCTTGTGGGAAACCAAGTGGAGGCCAGTGTTCTGTTCTGCTTTGCAGTCAAGCACACAGCCCAGCAGAGATAGTGGACAAAGCCTTAAACAGGAGTTGCAGAGCTTCTTTCCTTCCCTCCTGCCTCTGGGAGGTGATGCCTCAGCAAGCAAAGCTGAGGCTCCCCATTAGAACACTGCAGGGGTAGCTGGCACGTCAACCTTGCCTGCTTGCCCATTACAGACAAGGTCAACAAATAGTGGAGCTAAACCAGAGCAACATTAGATGCAGGAACCCATCCTTCAGCCAGTAAAGACTCAGCAGCTCTCGGACCTCAGCGTCAGTTTGCTTCTGCAGTTTTTGGTTTGCTTTGCTCCGTGCCCAGCTGGAGGCCTGACCACCCCACACCTGCTCTCCTTCCTCTCAGGGAAAGCTCTG
>NW_020956808.1:81908-85496 GCF_003031625.1 Empidonax traillii
GTGGAGCTAAACCAGAGCAACATTAGATGCAGGAACCCATCCTTCAGCCAGTAAAGACTCAGCAGCTCTCGGACCTCAGCGTCAGTTTGCTTCTGCAGTTTTTGGTTTGCTTTGCTCCGTGCCCAGCTGGAGGCCTGACCACCCCACACCTGCTCTCCTTCCTCTCAGGGAAAGCTCTGTCACCCACAGCCACTTCCTGCAACCCTGCTCCGTGCTGATTCCTCCCTAGAAGTGTGAGAACTGAAACCCTTTTTACCTTGCAGATTGAACGTGGTTGAACACATCCTCGCTCCAGGCATGGTAGTGGTTCTTCTTTTGCTTGCAGTGGCTGCTGCTGTTCTGGTTATGCTGTCCAGGAAGAGGAAAAAGGGTGAGAGAAGCTGTCACTGCCACACCCCCCCTATTTCTGCACCAGAACCTGCCTCTGCTTTATTTATTTTTTCCTTTATATTTTTTTTTTCTCCCCCATTCCCTCCCTGATCCATCCAATTCCTTGGTCCATCACTGAGACCTCCACCGAGGAGGATTCCTTCCCCTGAGGGAACAGTGGGACCATCCCATGGGTCTCATCCCCATGGGAGCAGGGAATAGCAGCCCTTGGGGTGGGTGCTGGTTGGCACAGCACCTACTTGTGTTTGTCTGGGCACCATCAGCTTCCTCAGATGGGCTCACTTGGGTGGGAGAGGCTTGCACTAAGCTTGACACAAAGTTTAAGGCCAGAGTGAAGGATGGGGGGGATAGGAGGGGATCTTGCCAGCTGGAAGGTGGGATCTGGCTTTGTTTGAAGAACTGCTCCCGTTTAGATGGCTCACAGGGTAACAAGTTCCCTTCCTGCTTTATGGTGAGATTCACAGTGGCAGGGCAGTTTCTTAATTAATTTCTTTTCCTCTGTTTTCACTCATGTCTAACCACATCCGTGCTCCATCCAGCCCTCTCCGGAGCAGCCATAGAGATGGACAGGACTCGCAGTGTTTCACACACAGTAAGGAAAACCTCATGCCCCAAGTTCTCCTGGAGAGGGGAAGTGTTACACCCCGAGCTGCCAGAGCCACTGCTGTCAGCCTGGCTCATGGTGCTTTAGGCTGGGAGGGATCCTTTGGGCCCTGCTGGCCAACAGAAAGACACAAACAGAGCTTTTGTGTGACTATCACAGAGTGTTCCTGGGAAAGGAATTTAGGATTTGGGCTGAGAGGTTTGCCCCCAGGCCCCTCCAAGCATGGGAGCTGCTCCTCTGAGAGAAAAACAGACCTGGGAACCTGCAGCAAACACACCTGAGGTAGCAGTGGAGCAGCTGCTCTTTGCTCACTGCTTGGAAAGCGTTTTCTAATTTTCTCTGCCAGATTTTGAGGAGAGGCTGGTGTCACTAACTAGAATTCCCCTGGGGAATGTTGAACCAGCCTTTTCTTCAGGTTTTGTTTCCACCCAGTGCTCCTGCAGCCATCAGTCTCAGCACCCATCAGGACAGGCAGCAGGGCGGGACGTGCTCCCACCCCTGTGGATGCAGGCGGCAGCAGGTTAAGAGCTCATCCCTCTCCATCAGGGAGCAGATGCCTTGAATTATGCAGACATTAACCACCACATGGGCACAGCCAAGAGCCAGCTGTACAGCAATGCCGAGGCTTTCCGCAGCCTGGAAAACTCCTCAGTCGAGTACGTGGAAGTCAGGCACGGTGCTAAGGTAGGAGAATGCCGAGCAGTGCCGGGTTGGAGGTGGTGGGGGCAAAGCTGGGGCAGGTGGGTGATGGCATGGGCAGTAGGATGGGCTGGGTGGGGAGGGAGGGGGCTGCAAAGGGGCTTGCCAAACTGGGTTGCAAGGGACCAGGGATAATGGGGGTTCCCGCTCCAGCCCCCATGGCTGCTCCTGGGTGCTTAAAGTAGCCAAGAGAGGTTCCAGCAGACAGTGTTTCCCTGGAGCAGCCCCACAAAGAATGCTTTTTGTTTATCCTCTTCTTTCCCAGCCTGTGGAAGAGGAAACAGAGGCGATATATGCCAGGGTGCAGAAGCCTGTGCGGCAGCAGGAACAGATCTACAGCAACGTGCCACCAGCTCCACGGCCCAGCGAGGAGCCCAACAGCACAGCTAGGGGGGTGTGAGCCAGCACCCGGCCCCATGGGCTGCTCCTGCTGCCAGGAGTGTCACTGGGACCTGCATGGAGGGGATCACATTGGCATTCCACTCAGGCAGGAGCTGGCTGGACAGTGGAGCTGCTGCTCTCCAAGGCTGAGGATGTTTGCTTGGAGCGACGCTGGGGAGGATGAGGTTGAGAGGAGACACAGAGCGGGATGAGGAGAAAATCATCCCTTTGCATTTGGAGTCCTCATCCATACAGCAGTGGTGCTGGGAATAAAACCTTCCCTCTTGAAGACCAGAGATCCGCCAGGCAGGGTGCTGGGGAGCTGGGCAGGGGAGGCAAGGCTGGGCTGGGGGTTGTGGGTGGGCTGGCTCCCTGCACCCATCACCTGTCCCACTTGTCCTTCTGCATTATTCTTGGGGGCTGAAGCTTCCAAACCCACGGATCTCCTCAGAGTGACTTTTTTCATGCTGATGCCAGCTGGCAGCTCCTGGGAAGCAGGACAGCGGGAAATGTTACATCCAAGCGCATTTGCACAGGGTGCTTGGGTGGAGGGCATGGTGCATTAAGGTCTCGGTGAAGAAATGGCCTCTCTCCTGACCCCCACTTGGGAAGTGCCCCATCCCTGGAAGGGTGCAAGGCCAGGATGGACAGGGCTTGGATCAGCCTGGGCTAGTGGAAGGTGTCCTTGCCCACGACAGGCAGGTTGACACCAATGGTCACAGACACACACGCTGCCAGTGCACGTATGGCCACACACACCCCAGCACACGCAGACACGTGCACCCCAGTGTGCACACACATCACACACGTGTACCAGCGCATACACACATCCCACTGCACACACACACGCACACACACACACGCATTCAGTTGCACACAAACACACATCCCAGTGCTCACACACATCCCAGCGCACACGCACACCCATGCACCCACCACTGGGTGCACATGCATGCCCCAGTGCACACACACGTGCACACATACACACACACAAGCTGGTGCACACTCACACGCGTGGCACACACACCCCCCCCATGCACACTCACCCACACACCCACACAGCCCGATGAACACGCATACACACACACACATCCCAAGGTGCACATACACTCACACACTCCCAGACGTACTCATACATATCACAATCCAGTGCACGCTCTCTCACACACGTGTGTATCCCAAGATACACACATACATACACATATACATACATATATACATATATACATATGTACATACACTCCCTCCCACCCTCCCCTCACACCCCGGCCCCGCCCCAGTCTCCGCCCCCTCCCCAGGCCCCGCCCCGGCCCTGCCGGCGCAGGCGCAGTGCTGCTGTCGGCGCGGCGGGCGATGGTGGCCGGCGGGGCGATGGTGGCCGGAGGGCGGGCGAGGAAGCTGGTGCGGCGGTACCGGCTGGCGGCCGCCACGGCTCTCGCCATCCTCCTGCTCCAGGGGCTCGTCCTCTGGAGCTCCGCCGGCCTTGACGAGGAGGGGCCGGCCGAGGTGCGCCG
>NW_020956808.1:85966-88005 GCF_003031625.1 Empidonax traillii
GGAGGGGGGGACACAGTGAGGGACAGTGCCCTGGGGGGACTGGAGTGACCCCTTGCTCTGGAACCGGGAGAGGGGCACAGAGGGGTGTTTCCCCCCCACGCCCAGGGTGTCTCTGTGCGGTTGGTGAGGCCCGGACCCAGGATGGGGTCGCTGGCAGTTGGGGGGCCCACAGCCCCAAGGCTGATGGGGACGGGGGCGCTGGGGTGGGCACTGGGATGTCACCTGTGAGGGGTCTCCATCTGCAGCAGTGCAGGGTCACAGCACCTGAGAAAGGGAGCTTGTAGCCCAGGGGGGGTCGGTTGGGGTCTGGCAGGACACAGGAAGTCTTGGGGGCTCGATGGGGGTCTTGCACTTCTCTGTGGTCTGGAGGATGTTGTGAGAAGGTTGGGGGCACCCAAACCATAAAACACGGAATTCAGAGAGCTGGGATGGCACACACAGCAGCTCGGGAAGTTTGTGTCAGCTCCTGTGTACCTGGCCCAGTCAGGGGTGTGCCTGTGAAGTGCCAGGGGACAAGGACCTTTTATAGTCTCTGTTGTCTCTGTACCAGAACACTCTGCTGGGGCGAAATGCGTCACTCCTTTCTTGTGACTGTGGGGAAACCGAGGCACAGGCTGCTGAAGGAGTTTGCCCAAGGTCAGGCACAGAGCAGGTATCAAGGAGGACCCAGGCTGCTGTAGGATGTTGCTGCCACCTTCAAACAAAGCTCCTGGCCTCTGGGTTGCTTATTTGGGTTTATTTTTTTATTGGTTACTACCTAGACTGTGTCCAGGCCCCCGTGGCTTGATGGACCAGTGGCTGAAGTCTCCTGGTGTGGAGGGTGATCCCATGGTCAGCAGGTCTAGAAAGTTTTCCTTGAGAGTAAAGAGGTGAGAAGGTGAACTGGGAAGCCCCTTGCAATAGGGAAGGTCTCTAAGGGGACGCCACTCGCTCAGCAGGTAAATTCCCAGCCCCAGGAGCTCTTGGGCCAAGGGGAACGGCCACGAGCAGCTTTGTGTGCTGCCATACACCCATCTCTGACACAGAACCAGGGAATAAATGTGGCAACAGAGAGGACATGAAGCTGCCCATGATCCAGAGGCACTGCAAGCATGAGAGCAGACAGATCAGGCACCAAGGAGTGCTCAACTGCTTCTTTCCCTTTTCTGTGACCTTGATCAAATTACTTGACCTGTCCTGTCTTCCCTCTTCCTCTGCACCATCCTGGACTGCTTTTCTCTGCTCCTGCCTTGTGCAGCCTCCTGGGTTGTCTTGTTCTGCCTTGGTCCTTGCCTGAATTCCCCATGTCTTGTTCCAGAACTGAGCTGGGCAGTTTTGGTTTGACAGGTTTGGCTGTGGGTCCCCATGCCTGGAAAGGGGTGGTTCACCCTCAGCAGCCCTGACTCCAGGGCCTGGGAATTGACGAGCCTCTTTGGAGAAGACTAGAATGATGCTGAATTTTACAGAGAGCCCAAACCCATTATCAAGATGAGAAAAGTCCAATTAACCTTTATTTCTTGTAAAATGGCAGGTTTCTGTGCCCTCTTGCAGCTTCTGATTTTGGCCAGACCTGGAGGAGTCATCATTCCCCTAAGGCCATTTCTGGTAAAGCCAGAGGAACACTCCCAGGAGAGCCTGGCCTTGTGGGCCTAGAATGATTTGGGGAAGTTTGGGATCTCTTAATTGCCAGAGTAAATGGCTCCTTCCCACTAATGGACACAGCTCGTCCCCACCACGAATGGGTTGTGACTGGCTGTGGAGGGAGAAAGGGAAATGAGTCCTGGAAGCACTGTGGAGCCAGCTGTGCTGCTTGGATATATCCCTTCTCTTCTCAAGCCTAGTTTTGGGGTCCTGCAGGCTATCTGTATTCACCAAGCAGATGCCTTATGGTGTGCAGACCAGGAGTAGCTGGATATGTCTCCATCCTCCCAGGTCAACACTGAGTTTCCTACCTCCAGGAAACCAAATTACCTTGTTCCACTGGGATCAAACGCCACAATCCCTGTCCAGACTGACTGATGGGAGAGGAAATTCCCATTCCTGCTGTGGACAGCATGAGC
>NW_020956809.1:0-20615 GCF_003031625.1 Empidonax traillii
TTTTTTTTTTTTTTTTTTTTTTTTTTTTTTTTTTTTTTTTTTTTTTTTTTTTTTTTTTTTTTTTTTTTTTTTTTTTTTTTTTTTTTTTTTTTTTTTTTCCTTTTCTTCCTCTTCTACTGCACTGGGCATACTTGATAATGTGTTCAAGAGGAGTAGAGGGCAGTGTCAGGTCCTTGAGATTCAAATTAGGCCTTTCTAGGAAATCATGCCCTTTCAGCTCCCTTCAGGAGCCCTGCTGTGCCGGTTTGGGATGTTCCCTTTTCATTACATGCATTTAGGAAATACTCCTTAAAAAAAACATGCAAGTATTTATATACTGAGCAGCAGTTCAAAGGCCTGACTAGCAGCATCTGAGAGGATTACCTGCACACACAGATCTGCAGGTACTACCTGCCCAGAGACACACCTATATGACCAATCAGTGTTTGCAAGGAAACACTGTGTTCCGCTAAGAAAACAATAATTTAACTGCCTTTGTCTTCACTGTATTAGTCCTTGACATCCAGTGGTAAAGCTATGCAGACACAGAGAGGGATAGTATCTGCTCCCTGCTCTGCCACACATGACACTTCATTCCTTGCGGTTACAATCCTGATCCATGACACTTGATTCCGTATGGTGGCAATGCAGACATCTGTTCCTTCATGCTTGATCTCTGACACTGGATCTCTATTAGGAAAATTACTGGTACCTGATCTGCCTGATTACAGCTACTTGATATATGGTGATGTTCCTCATTGTGGCATGTTTACCACTGAAAGTAAATTTGAAACAGCTAGTACAGCAGAACCAAAGAATTGAAGGATTTGGCTGTACTATGTGGATACTGTGAAACTTGGTGTTAAGAAACCATATCTTCTAAGGAAAATATCAGGAAGTAATGGTGTAGGGGTGAAAGGAGAAAAGAGAGAAGAAATAGTAAAAAAAATCAGTGCAGATCCCAATAGTTGTATCTGTTGCTTCATACTCTGCCTTGACTCTGTATGCCGTGTTCAAAGCAGACTAGCATTTAAAACCAAAACCAGCTACCTTCAGCTTCATGTAAAACCATGTTTTTATGTCAAATTTAGTTGATCCTATTTCACAATAAGTACATTTCAGTTTCGTCAGTAGGTTTCCAGAAGATAAAAAAGCTTTAGACTAAGCAAGCTGGTTAAAATCAGTTTGCAAAGAAATTTATAATCCGGTTTGTTTCATAAGGTTTTCAGTTTCACTGTAATAATTTTGTGCCCTAGAAGAAAGGGATGCAAAAGAAAAACTCACTGAAATGAAAAATAGACATGCTTCATCCCGGTAGGGTTGCAAGTATTGCTTTGCCTTCTTCCCCAGTCAATTTTATTTGGAAGAGCACATCATGTGCCCATCAGTCTTCTGTTTTCATGACCCATCATTTTCCAACACATTCCAGTGTTTTGTTTCAAAACTCTTTGATTAGCTCCAGTGACAGCTATTTTTAATTCCCATGCTGGATCGTATGAATTGGTTAGGGAATAGAGGCTTGTGCTCTGGGTAATCACAGTTCATTTTCCATAGTGTCAGATGAAAAATTTAGGTAAAAAAAAATGCAGCAGTCATGAAATTGAACCCCACAGACAGAAAGGTGAGTGAGGTCACGGCAAGGCTTCCAAATGTTTCCAGGTGCAAGCACTATGTTCTAGTAGCAGAAAGAAAGGCTTACAAGCAATAAAGCAGGGGTTTTCATATGAATATTTTTGAACTAGAGGTTGGCCAGCATCCCAGCTGCAGGTGGCCAGTAGCACTATCTAAAACTGGGGAACATTAGGTAAGATTCTTATCCAGGGAGGCCTTCTGAGTTTCAGTGAGACAGCAGCCTATGGCCAGAAGTTAATCTTTGCTACTGATGCTAATAAAGCTATTCCTTTTAATTTTGTCCAGTGCCTTTTTATGTGCCCATTCACGCCATCTCCCCACCAATATCCTGGGGTGGTAAGCTCCACAACAAGTAAATAGCGTGAGAATCTGTTGGTTCTGATTTGAAACTGATGTGCAATACTTGTTTTGAGTGATTCCTACCATTTTTCCAAGAAACATTCATGAGAGTTACATTGATAGGAGTCATGACAAAAATACCATCTGTCACATCTTTTCACAAAATCAAAAATCTACTACTTGGTGTCTTGAGATGAGAATGGGCTGTTTCATTGTGCTCTCATTAGAGCCTAAACCGACAGGGCAGAAGGAGGAAGGTTACAAGGCTGGCTCTTGCCCAAGATAAGGACAGACATAACTTAAACAATGCTGAAAGCTGTAATTCAAGTTTCTGTGATGATGACGGACTGTTTTCTAAGATTAGCTGTAACCAATTTTGAAGTGGGGGTAAAAGGTGAGAGTTGTCTCTGCCAATAGTTCTTGAAACAGGTGTCTAATTGGAGCTGGTCTGCTCCTTTAGTCAGGAGGGAGAGCAGAGCAGTACCACCTAGGACACTTCTTCCCATTTGTCCTTCATGGTAACATGGGGTTGAACTGTACTGTAGACATCGCTCACTTTTTCTCTCCTTTGGCTATAGAGAATGCCTGCCTTAGGCTAACCATCTTTTAGATAACTAGAGTTAGATTTATGGGGTTTAGAGGTTCTGTAACTTCATTTTCCTTGTATTTGCATCCAGCTTTAACAAGTGTAATAGCTGGTTGTCCTGATGAGGAGGAGAGGAAAGACAAACAGGAGTATATCAGTAGTGCTTTATCTATCTATGCTTTCCCTTCAAATAGGAAAGAGAAAAAGATCACCTGTATCTGTGATCCCAAAAATACCACAGAGTTTAAGAGAAAAAAAGGCCTATAACATAAACTTCCCTGTGTGAAGTGAGAAGGGACCATTTTGATTCTTCAGTCTGCCCTTCCACAGTGCAGAGGCCATGGAAATTGGCCAGGAGGTTTCTGTGTGGAACCCAAAAACTTGTGATCAAATTAGAGTGAGTAACGTTAATGGAGTTCTGTAAATAGAAGATGTGAACAGATGAGGATAGGTCAGGGGAAGAGAGGAGAGTGCCTCTGAGGTAAGAGGAGAGTTTGTTTCATAACAGGACTGCTCTTCTCATGTTTCCCTGTCCCAGAAGCAGTGACACTAGACACTCAGGAATCCAGATCTGATCTTTCATTAACATAAATACAACAAACCTATTCTAAGCAATGTTATGTTTCCTTTTTTTTTCTTTTTTTAAATACAAAAATTGCGCAACAATTTAGCCTCAAAACACATCAGCAAGGGATGTTAGGTGTCTTACACTGCGTAGATATAATGTTTCCTAATCCTGCAGCATTTTCAAGTCAAAGTTTCCTATTTATGAGGTTTATTAATTGTTATTGCATAACATAGGCTGTTTGCTGTGGTCAGCTGTGCAATGCAGCAAGAGCCCTAACATTTTTGGTCCCTGTTTCACTATGCAAAGTTAGAGAGTCTATGCGGAAGCACAGGGAAGTTACAGGTTCAAGCAGACCATGCCATCTAAACATCATCACCCCTATCTCAGATAGGATAAGAAATCTAAATTAGTGATTGGGCTAACTACGTGGGGGAAGTGGAAAAAGTAAGGGTACGAATCTTCACCTGTCTTTCTTTTTGCTGGACAAGTTTCTAGGAGAACACTGCTCTGACCATTTCCTTTTCTAAGAAACTAGACCTGTTTACCAGTACATGTTTACAGTACATGTGCCCTGCACGAGTTGTTCAGAATGCTCTTTGGCTTCTGAAGGGCTCCCACTGCTATCACAAAGCAGCACAGTTGTTTTCATCTGAGCACTCAAAAAGGTGCTTCAGGGGTTCACAAGTAAGTTTGAACAGTGGGCAAACCTTTTCCTCAAAGGCTTTTCAAAAAGCAGTCAGAAATGCTTCTGGATGCACCTAAAGACATCAGGTGGGGAAACACACTAAAACATGACTACTGTTAGCAAAGGTTGCCTTGCACCTGTTCTGGCAACCTGTGTGGAAGTGCTCTCCTACATCCCTCAGTTCTGGTGTCTGTAGCTTAAAATCATCCTCAGAAAACTAATGCTGAATCTAGCATCAAGGACTTTGCAAAGGCTTAAAGACATCACTTTGGTAGCCTGCAGGTGTGCACTGTAACAGAGTTTTAATTTGGAGCAGGTGACAAGAGGGAAGCACAATCTGTGCATTTTGGCAAAGAAGTGATACATCTGCTGAGGCAGACTGAGTCCATTGGTTTGGTTCTTCTGTACTTGCTGGGAGAAAATGACTGGTCTTAAGACACTTGCGATCTATTCTGTTATTGTGTTATGTCTGTTATAGGTGAGCCATTCCATTAATACAAGGCTTTCATGTTGGACTCCAGTTTAATAATGCTGACTACTCGAGTTCTTCAAAGTCTATTGAAAGACTGCATTGCATTTCTGGAAGAAAAAAAAAAAGAGAAAACTCTGGTAGTTGCATGTAATCAGGGATTTAAGAGGTAGGACTGCAAGTGTCTGATACAATGTGGTAGGGAGGTGAGGCTTCTCGGCAGGCAGCATAGAACTAGTAAAATCTTTTTTTCTAGAAACAAACCCCCAGTATTTCCTCAGTATTTACAGGCTGAAACACCCCGTTTCAGGGTTGGAATATTAACAAATCAGTAATGCCAGCCTCTGTTTTATTTAGCCAACTTCTGTAATACTGGTGTACTTTATTATTTACTCAAACTGCAGACTTATCCAGTGTTACATGTTGATAAAATTTCTATGAAAAGAAACTTCTGTCTGGGAAAAGCTACAGCTGGCCAAAGGAAGCGCTCTTTTTGCTTAGCTAGTTGGCCCAAAGGCCAAGAACTTTAAATCTTGTATGATTTTACTTAGCCTGCACATTAAAGTGGGGAAATAGTGTTTCAATTATGGGCTCTGTAATCCAACTGTATGTCTTTTGGGTCTTTGTGCTCATCAGATGCCCAAAATGATGGTTGAAAGCACTTTTCCTGCAGCATTTCTATGATATAAAAACTTAGCTCTTCTTTCCTGAACGATACAGCTGTTATTTTACTCCTGGCCTGCCTTGAGGAACACTGTTTCCCAAGAAAAGCACTGAAAAGTTGAAAAGTGTTAAAAGTGCAGCCTCAGAGTTTCTCCCCTAGTTCTTATGGACTGTCCGAAGATCTGGACACATACCACTTTTTTGGGGACCTTTCTGGATGGTAAACAGGAACCTGTTCACTACAGCTTGATTTTTAGAACTTTTGCTTCTTCCAATTTAGTGCATCCTTCCATGTGATACTCACTTCTCTCCATTTAAAGAAGTTCTTTACTTATTCTAGAGTGCTTGGAGGGTGGCAGAAGTGAAAAAATTGGAAAAAAAGATGTCAGTGCTCAGGGATGCATCTGCCAGGGCCACTGTGGCCTCTTGAAGGCATCTCTAAGGTAAATCTTGCTCAGACTCCCTGCATCTGCAAAGAAAGTCCTCCCTTAACTTGGCCTCCAGGAGCACAAGATCTGTGTAGCTTGCATGTGGCTTTGAATAGATTCCATGAATGTTTTTTTATTCAGTTAGCAAAGGCAAGTACTTGACAGCAGGAGTCTTCTCCCCAGATTTTGTGTAAATGGTCATAAGAATATATATTTAGTACACACAAAGCATCTTTTAAAATTTCTGGTGGTTTTTGTTGTTGTTGTTGTTGTTGTTGTTTTTTCCCCCTGGAAATAATTTCATTTGAAATTTCTCTTAACAGGGATGACAAGACTGATGTTCATTTTTTAAAGTTTTCAAGTTGAATAAAGCTTGAAAAATGAAAACAAAAAGGCTTTGTTTTAGAAGATATTTGGTGAATCTTGGCTTGTTTTATATATCAGTGTCCTGCCAGCTACCATAGCACCTTCTAGAACTCACCAGGTAACTGAAATTTGAAGAAGTGCCATGCAGGATCTTTATAACGGCTGTTGATATTCTTAATTTGCTGAATGTCTTTGGTTGGGCACTGAAGGTGCCTAATCTTTGCAGCCAGGTGGCCAGGCATCTGGAATGATCATTTAGTTGAAATATGTGGGGTTTAAAGGAGACAAAAATAGGAGAGGACTTTCAAAGTTCAGCTGTAAGGCTGAGAACTTGCCATATTTCATTTTGGAATGAGCATTTTAAGGGGGAAGAAAATAGCTGAAAAAGAAGACATGTGGTTAAAAGGCATTTCTCTTGCTGAAAATATCCACCAGTGCAAAATGGTATTAGCATGTGCACCCTGGGCAGGACAGGAAGGCAGGGAGAAAGATTTCTGTGACTTTTATTTATCTCATGTCCGTTCATTCTGTCATAAAATTGAGAAGAATGGGCTATTTGTATTGGTAGAAAACAGACAGATGAAAGGGGAGAACCACCGTAATACCTATCTTCCTAGATTTGTAGCTCAGAGATTAAATTTCAGATAGCATCCTTCCTTTGAATTCTTCATCCCTAAAGAATAAAGTTATGCTATGGAAACTTGCCAGACACAAGTTACAAACCATTAAAATATCAACAAACATTCACCAGAATTAGCCAACTGTACAGATGAAATAAGCTCAAATTGCCCCTTCCCTAAAAACACTAATTTCCAGTATATGCATCTCATGTGCTTTCCCTTCTTCTTCTACACAGTCCTGGATTTTGACATTGATGCTTAATACGAATGTTCCATTTATTTAACTTTTTCTGACACTAGATTTTTAAGAAGAAGAGATAAGTCAAGGTATTTTCTGCACACAGCTTTTTGTGCTGATTTACTTGGTTAAAGTCTGTTTAATTTCAACTCTGGCTGCAGTGATGATACTAGTAAAAAAATGTTTGCTTCAGCAGAGACTGCCTGGATAAATAATCAGTACCCTGGCTCACCTACAGAATAAGTGAATTCCTGTTTTTTAGTGCAGTAAGTATATGACAAGGAATTGGGCTTATCTGAGAGCATTTACTGTTATTCCAAAAAAACAAACAAGCAAAAATCCACAAGCCTTCGTTCCCACTTCTGCAGTTCCATAGGCGGTCCAACACTAGAAGGCAGCAGGGAACAAACCACCACAAGTGAAAATGAATCAGTAGTCATTCATCAGAGGAGCACTACAATCTCCTCTTTGCCACAGTGGGATCTTAACTAACCTGGGCTGTTATCTTTGCAGTGCTCTTATAGCAGAGAATATAGGTTAACTCTGAGTGAATCAAAAGATAACTGCCTTTGCATTTTAAGAGTTAGTTCATAAAGCTAGCTGATCACAGACATGTGTGGATCTTCAGTGTTCTTTCTATTGGTGCTGCCTGTTGAGAGGGCAGAGGATGCCCACTGTTTCTGACTAAGGCTCTGATACTGTGGGCTGGACAGAAGGTAAGCTTTTTGCAACTTGAAGGAAACTGAGCTATCAGTATGTGTCTTCTGGAGAGGATAATACATAATTTGTAGAACTTCTACCCCCCAACAGACCAGGCACCTCTGGGGCTCTTCTCCACAGCTCTTTTAAAGATCTTTTAATCAGCACAGTTTCCCTTTCTCACTGAAATTGCATTTACTGTATTTTTAGTATGTTCTGATGGAGTGAAAGGTGTTACTTACATCCAATTTTCCATATAGCCACTTCTGATGACTGTCCCTTTCAAGTCTTTTCAGCCTATCCATCCTGAATTAACTTTTTTGTAAGAAAAGGCCTTTCGTGGTTTATAAATTTTAATACAGGATGCTAGCTGCCAAAAAGTTTTGGATTGCAACCAAAGATTTTAACCAGTCTACCCAGCAGATGAAATGAGGTACAGCTCCTGCTGCACCTGGAGACAGTACTTCTTTCATTGCTCTGTTTCAGAGTTATGACACCTCTGCTTTAGCCTCAGAAAGTCAGGAATTTTCCTTTTAGCAGGCTTCCTGGAAATAGAGTTTTAGGCTATTAATGGGTAATTTATCACACAGTATTTTTCAACCGTAAGAAACTCTGGGTTTTGAGGTTTGTTTTGTTTTTAGTATAGTTAATTGGGGACAGCTAAGCAAAGGTGAGACTCTTGATGTGATATCTTGACAGCAGGAGATGACAGTGGAGACCAACCCTCAGTGAAAGAGCATCGCGCACTTTCATGTTGAAGTGCTTTGAACTTCAGCTGTTAAACAGAGAGATGCTGATTTTGGTGGCTTTTTTATGTGCTGTGCAGTTCTTATTCATCCAAAGAAACCCATTAACAGTGGGATACCATGTGTGAGTTAGCTGTGCTTGACCTGGGTAAATACTGCACCATGCAACTTGCAGTTGCACTGCTTTTACTGTGCAAATGCTTTTCCACATGTAAGAGATCTGCAGAGTTCCAGAGTACAAGAGGTCTCACCCCCAGAATATGAATAGTGCCTTCTATTATCATTTTCATCTTCAAAGATCAGGATATTTTCTTCAGAGGGATATACGGGTCAATTAACCTTTTTTTTTTTTTCTGCAAAAAGGGGCCATAGAAACGCTTACAGGAAGGCTCAAAATTTGAAGGTGGTAGTATATCTAAAAGACCAGTACCAGACTTCTGCAGATTGATCACTGAACTGTAACAGAATATCTCTGTAGTTTGCTTCAGGGACCTGCTCTTATCATTTATCACTACAGTATGTCCAGGATACTTAGTTACCAGAGTCATTATAGTAAAGAAAGTCAGAGTTCATAATTAATTAGCAGGTTGTAGAGTAGTTGTGTGCAGAGAGCCCTGTGGAGCAGTAAATTCCCTAGCCCTACCTCGTGAAGTTCAGTGCCAGACTTTTCTTGCTGTATGCTTCTGCACTGTATGAAGCTGTTTCCTTTTCTGACCTTAAGCAGAGTTCCAGACAAGTGTTTTGGGCAGACCCCAGAGGAGCCATAAAGGTATATCTCTTATGACACAGTATGTCACTTAATCTTAGACATACAATTATTTCAGCCCCCACAGTGAAAGAGTCCAACATGATTGCTGACTGTAGAAATATATAATTTTGGACAAATTCCCTCATCTATCTTGACGTATCTTTTTTTTTGATTGGGAAGAGTGAGAGGGAAGAAGGCAGGGTGAAGAGAATGGTTTCTCTGTTCTATCATTATGGACATCTGTGAACTTTCAGTAAACACCATGGCTTTCTGAATCTGGTTCATAGCTTTCGTGCTTGCTTTCTAATCTGTTTCAGAGCTGACCAGCTGTAAGCTTATATTGTTTCTCAGGGAGCTGTTGTTATGTACTAGAGAAAGAGCAGACCTGCATTGGCTCTCACATGCACTACTGTGTACCAGTGTTCTCTGCTTTGTGCCTAGCACAAAGAAATCCTTGAATATTTTAAATAGTGGCTTTCCTGTTCCCCGGTCTCAAATTGTTTCTTCTTTGAGGCTTACTGGGATATGAATCTTACTGAGGCATCCACAGAAATATTCTGTGCATGATATAATGGTTTTCTTCAAAACACCTTATTTGCAAATTATTAAAAGAGACAGATGTCTTTGCTTGGGATGTCTACAGTTTTTGACCACTATCACAATAGGGAAAAATAAAAAAAGACAATTGGTGATTCAGATATAAAAGATACTACTGGAACTTCTCTACTAGGTGCTATGGCCAGTCCAGCCACAAGATATGCATCTGCTTGGAAGATCAGAGAAAAAAATCTTTTTCTCTCTTAATCAGAGTTTCAGAAAGAGGAGTGGTTTGTTGTTTGGTTTGTTTGTTTGTTTGTTTGTTTTTCTTACTCGTAAAAGATAGAGCATTAGAATGGTTAATTTGAACTAGAGCTTCATAAATGTAGGCTAGCAGGTATTCCCTGACCTTTCTTAGTTTATGACTGAGTTTTCATTAAGTGAAAACAGATCAACCATAGGATAAACGCTGAAGACAAAGAGGTGGTCAAGATTGCGGGAGGGAATTAATTTTTAAGGAAGGAAGAAGAACATGAAAGTTCCACATATATGGGCTGGGATATATAAGACATGAACTAAACACTGAAAAGAATAAAAATTAATGAATAGGCAGCAGAAAAGTAAGAGAATGGTAGATAAGGGTAATCTTACGAAAGGTCTTAAGTCATTGAAGTATGAAACAGTAGACAGTAATTTTATTGTGAGCTTCTGAAAAGTTGACTCCTGCTGTTTGTTTATGAATTGTTGTTTTTCTTTTATCTGCATTGAGATTTTATTTTAGAGATTTAATCAATTTTTTTTTTTTTTTACATAGGAGAGGAGATCTATATGTTCAAAGGAAAACCAAATCTTACATCTTTTTTTGGGAGATACAGTGTAAGATGTTAACTTGTACCATTTTCACAAAGGCATTTATTATATGTACACAAACACATTGAATATCTTCAAATCCTTGTCATCTAGGAAGGAAACTTCTCAAGAAAAATATTCAAGACAAAAATTTCCCTGTTTTTCTCAATGCTGATCACTTCTAGGAAATGGTAATATATTTTTGTGCACAATATAACTGTATACTTGAGAGAATACCAAGAGGGAATTGCAATAATAAAATTCAAGTATTTGGAAAAGAGAATAAATTACTCTAGTCATCAGTGGATGGGACAAGAAGAAATCAGCTTCAATTGCACCAAGGGAATTTTAGGTAATGCTTTAGGAAAACTCTTAACAGAGAAAATTGTTAGCAATGCAACAGGTTGCTTAGAGAAGTCATGGAAGACTCAGCAATGTATGTTTTTGAGAACGTAGGAGACAAACTTTTATACAAGTTCAAGAAATGTATTTGCACCACATTGTCTTTTAGCTGCATAAAGACAGCTGAATTTTCCATGATTTTAGTAATAAATGTGCAGGAAGATTCAATATGGGTATAACTTGAAACACATCATGCCCTACCCACTCTAACCTAGATTGCATAGAATTTCATATAATTCACCTCTGAGTGATCAAGAGAGGTTTGTTTTGTAAAGTCTGTTCTTCCAAAGATGGAGGTCACATTGGCCAGGTCTAAATTGTCACTTGTAGATCAGAGCTAACTGTTCACATACCTGCACCCCACTCCCTTAAATGTACAACTGATGCAAACCTAACCCTTACAAGGACATAGGTACAGAAATATTGGGGGAACCTCTGCTGTTTACAAATATGAGTTTGGAATGGCTGGAATATAGAGTGTGCATCATACATGTGCTGCCATCTCATGCATGGCAGGTTATTTCTGCATGTTATTTCTGGGGGAAAAGCATCCCAACCCTCCACAAAAATAAAATATTAAACTGTAAATAGGGGTTTTGGAGATACCTTGTCTGGAACAACTCAGGAGTGATGACAGTGGTTCTCCAGATAAATATCAGTCATAGCAGTCTTCCACAAAATGTGGCATATCCTGGTACATGGCTTACAGCCCAAAAAATTTGGAATAAGACCTTACGACTCAAACATTTCCACTTGTACTCTTGTTTATAATGTTTGATGCCAGCAGCCATAAATTTACAAGGTGCTCTGTCTGGGCCGTAATTATTGGGAAAAAGGAAGAGCTGAACTGAGCTAAATAGAAAAGACTCAGGCTAAAAAGGCAGGGAGGGCAAGGAAAACTTCATTTAACATGGATCCAGTAGATAAGACAAGATAAGATAAAGAAGGGTAGTTAATAGTTCACCAGTATGATCGGAGGATCAAGAGTTGGTGAAAACTTAGTGAACAGCTTTTTTAAGCAGAAAGCAGGTTTTCTTTGAATGGGTAAGTTGTCATGTGAAATTAAACACCCCAAAATGTTAGCTCTTTTTACTGATTAGAGACTGTTTTGATCTTCTGGGCTATGATAATTTTTTTTTTTTTCTCTAATACCTATGAGGCTGAGATCCACATACTGTGGCATTGGGTCCTTCCTCCCTTCACAGGCTTTGGGTTACAGAATATTCTCACTTGTAAGGGACCCACGAGGATCATCAAGTCCAACTCTTGAAATGAACAACTCATAGAGGGATTGAACCCACAACCTTAGTGTTGTTAGCACCAGGCTCTAACCAACTGAATTAGTCTCAGGGTCAGGGTTAGAATGTGCTAAAATTTTGGTCTGTGCACCTCTGAACTGGAGGATCATTGTTCAGAGAAAGACAGCTAGCAGAGCTAGTGCAGCAAACAGACCTGCTGTACTAATTTCCTAATGCTAGCCAGCTTTCCATATTTGTGCAGAGAAAATAACACTGACTGCAGTTTGAGTTCACATGAGAAATCAAAAAGAAAACTTTACTTCTCTAATCTGTCTAATCTTCACCTTTAGCCCCTTAAACTTTGTCTCTATGAAGGATGGAGTTTTATCACATCTCTTACAGTCTCATTGTATCATGTCTGCAGACATGTTAAAAATGACAGTCACAGTAGGAGCAATGTATTCATTGTTCTACATTGCTATTTCTTCCAAATTTTAGATGCCACTACACTTTGAAAATGGTACATGATGCTTCAAAGCCTTTTCCAAATGAACTTAAAGTAAAAGTGAACTATGGGTTAATTCTTTTAATGTAAAAGCCACTCAAAAGAATTCATCATCAATGGAGCATCAGTTGTATAGAAGAAATAAAACCATATGGCAGATTATCAAACTCCACACATTTTATCCATTGATTAGTAGGTGTTTGTCACACCTCTGTGGAAAATTTCCCAGGGTTTAGAGTCAATCCTTAGGCTGATATTGTCACTGCCATGGTGCAGTGGCCTAGTGTCAATATTCTGAATTGTAATATTAGGCAATGGAAAATCGTGTCATATGGGAAATCGTGTCATCTTTAAAGCTAGTGAAATTTCTCTCTCTCTCTGAAGTATTTTAGTTGGTTGTGTTTCTTTGTTTTCAATTCATGAAAGGTAGCCATTGCTGCAGCTCACACCATTAACTTCCAACAGACTTATTAGCTGTTTTGGAGCTGTGCAAATCCAGCTTATTTTCAAGATGAAAATAAGAAAGCTGTTATATCAGCTTTGTGCCTTATTGATAGATACAGTTGCTAAGAGACTATTTTAATGACTAGGAAAAGTGCATTCAGGTATTTGGTATTATAAATGGATCAAATTATTTACATATAATATTACTGAATTTAGTAAAGTAGCTGTAATGATTCACCACACTAAAAAAAGAAATGTTCAAATACTTTAAATGACACTATTTTTTTACAGAACACTTTCCCTTAACAATTAATTGTCACTAAACTCCTGAAAAGTATCTGAATATGTAAGGTTATTTCCACTTTACAGAGCAAGAGGCAGGGATCACAGATTCCAGAAGGTACTGGCAAGAGCTTTCTGAGCCTAGAAAGCAAGCTGATGTTAGTTTTTTTACTTTTATTCCTATTCCAGTTCTCTTCCACATCACTTGAGGTTCAAACAGAACTGCTAACATGTACTGATGAGTTTTTAATGAAGCATGGTTATACTGTGCTTTCTACCTTTTCAGTGTCTGGCATTTTTGTATGTCGTGGTATAATATAATAAATCAGTAGGACTTTACTGATGATACTTGATTATAGGATCTTACCTCACATAGCTTAAAATTTTTATTAGTGTTTATAGTACTGGTTTGAGGTATTTCACATAACATTTCCCTGGGCAACTGTTAGGAGAGATTTAAATGCTTAACATATGTGGCTTTGCACACTAATATAACACATGATTTTACCATTGCTATCTGTATGTGCTTTTCTTTTTTCTTTTAATAAGTTCCTGCTTTCACAAAATGTTCCTTTTGGAGAGAATCTTTGTGATTGACAAATCTTGCCTATGAAATCCCCCAGCAGGAGTCCTAGCTGAATGGGTGGCAAGGTCTAATAAACCTTTCACCTTTTTTTTTGTGCAGAAGGGGCAGAGGACAGGGGGAAGTTCACCATGAACTCCTGCAGGGATGTTTCATCCAAGCTAAATGGCTCTTCCAACCTGGCCATTTTACGAATGTGAGAACATCTCTTCTGGAAGTTTGTGTCCAACAGGGGCTTCTGCAGATACAAAACTATTAGGAGGGTTTAGTTCATGTTTCTGAAGAGATGAACAGAAGAAGCCAGAGGGGTTCAAGCAGAACTACTCTACTGGAACTAATATGCTATTCTTTGCTTTGGTATTACTTGTCTTTTTTAAAATGCTGTCCTATATATTATGCTTTCCATGAAATAGGGATCCCTAAACTCCTTGTCTTTTTGTTTGTTTGCTTTCTATCCTGTTTCCTATTTTAAAAAATTGAACCTCAATCTGCTCGCTGAATATGCTGTGCACAATAACAAATGATTTTCACCTCTTGGTAATGTCTGTTATGTAAGGAAGAGATTTCAATTCATGTTTTAGGGTCATGCATGAGCACAGTTCACCTTTCATTTGCAGTAACATGCTGATCTCAGAAGGTGACAAATGTACTTATGAACTTTTCTCCTTTATTAACCTGCAGTAACCAGAGAACAAGCTCCTGATTTAGCTTATCCTTGTCAACGCTGACTACATGTTGAGTCATAAATGATTGTGGGAGAATGCCTTTGGAAGCTTTTGGAAACCTCGACTGTGATTGTTTCTAAAAGACATGTTTGGCACCTAAAATTAAGAGAAGACCATGCAATTATGAAAGGCTATTTAGTGTGTTAGATATTCATAACTCACTATGTACCTTACCTCATTATCTCTCATACTCCCCCTTTGAAGGATGGGGAAACTGAGGCTGGCAAAAGAAATAGTTGACGGGGATCACAAAAGAAGCTCTTGATCCTTTGAATAGAGAGCAGTCTGGATGTTTTTCAACCAGCTGGCTGACTTTATGTGTTCATTTCTATAAGAGGTATGGCACAAGTGCAGACTGACCTATGTGTGGTCAATCTGTCATTTGTCCAAGTTAGCCTTTTCTTTGTATTTCAGAGGCAGCCTGTCTCCATCAAGCTGATCCATACTGATTTGCTTTTTGCTCACTTGGAGGAGTATAGCTGACTTAAGATGAGAAGTTCTGGTTTTGTTCTTTCTTTTTAATTCTGTTTTTATTTTTCTAACCAAGATAAGAGGTGTTCAGCAGTTCAGACCTACACTTAAATAAACTGTTTGAGTTACAAATACTAATCACTGGTTTTGAGACCTTGACTGTCAGGCAAACAAAGAAAAGAGCTGAGTCTCTATCAAATGTTCTGTTTTGGTATTGTATGACCACATCATAGTAAGACATAAAGCCTCTTCATTTGTGGCAAATTATCAGAGTCTTGATAAATACAGAAGTAAATGAAGATATTGGCTATGAAGTTAGTCGCTTGTGTATAGCTAGCTGTGTGGTAGCTGAGACGTAGAATAGATAAAAAGGCTCTGATTTTCTTTTTTTTTCCCAATTATTTGCATTCCAGTATCTCCTTCTTATTTTACTTTCTTTCTTATATTTTTTTTAACCACTCTATTGACTTCCTGACTGGCATAACAGGCTTCTCAAGGAATAGAAGTTTTCATCTGAAAAGTTTGCCTTAAAACATAGAAATTTCAAGCAGCCACATTTAAGTTCCCTGTAAGGACCCTTATTCTCTTCAGAGCAGGGATCACATTACATACTAGGCTTTTGAAAAGCAACAACACCACTGCCAAAGTGTTTCTACCCTTAAAGACTTCTCACGTATCGTGTAGCCTTTTTGCTGTCAAATGCCATTCGAGTGCAAATAGTTCAGTCCCTGCTAGGGCTAAAGTCACTGAACTGAGTCCATTTAGGATATGCATCTCTATATTCACGTCATTTGGAGACAGATAGATATATATATATGTAAAAAAAAGAATGGATGAAGGACATTTTTCTTCCTAAATAATTTGGGTTTCTCATTCCTCTGTTTTAGTCAAATATTTGAGAGTAGTTTATAAATTAGTTGAGCTGGAGTTGCCAAACTTGGCTGTATATCTGAGCAGCCTGGATGGGAAGCCTTTGCAACTGATATTGTCCTCAAGCAGCTGATCATCAGAGCATTTCCTTCCCATACCCAAACCAGCAAAATGACCACATCCAGCAGGCAGAGCTCTTCTACGTCTATGGTCAACAACTTGGCCAAAATATTTGATCCAAACGCTTTGCAAAACCAAGGGCCTGATACTGGAATGGAACCTCCTCAAATTCTTCAAGTTGAAAGCAGTGATGTCAGCACATCTGAAAGTTTTAACATCATGGATATGAAGTTTGCCTCCCTTGAACAGAAAATTGATAAGCTGTTGACTCTGCAAGAGAATGTACTTAAGAAGCTTAACAGTGTTTCCCAAGAAATATGTTGCATTGAAGAAGACATTGAGATGGTAAAGGCGGAAACATCTGAACCTGGATCAAGGATGGAAAGAAACAAAAAACTGAGAAGTAATGAAGTGAAGAGACTTTGCCTTAAAATGAAAAAATCTCTTTGTGATATAAACAAGAATGCAGAACAGCAGGTTAAAAGACTAGATGGACTTGAACAAAGTGTTGCTGGACTACAGAAGCTTGTAGGGCCTCTGATTGAGAAGGTGAAAACATTAATTATCCATAATTCAAGTGTAAAACACCATGTTCAAAAACGTAAAGTTTGCAGGGTGGGTGATTATAGAAAAAGAGCTGGAAATCCCTTTAGGATGCACGTTTTCTCGGAGACAACAGCTGGTGATCTGCTCAAGAAGAAAAATGAAAAGGTGAGCCCAGGTTTCTGTTTCATCTTGTCAGGAATTATTGCAAGCTTCAGATATGTTCTGCTATATATTCAGCTTTTTCATTTTGTTGGCATTTAGGAGACAACAACCAATATGCTCTAAAAGAGAGAAGTATAAGAACAAACTGAGCAAGTTGCAGTGGAAAAGATAGAAAATCTACTTATTTATACAGACTTTCATTTTTTTCTAATTATTTCTTTGCAGCTGTAAAACCTAACTAGAGGTCACTGACACAGGTGAAAAGATTGACACAGACTTCAGGAGTCTTGAGTCTTGGCCATGCATTTTACTATGATCTTCTCTGGATTTATAATTATCTGGGGGAATCAAGTTGCAGCAGTCATATTATGTGTACCAGGGTCTAGAGATTAGTGAAACTGGTAAAAATCCTCCTTGGGTCAGGGCATGTACATATGTTTGTCCTCTATTTCAAAGAACATCTTAAGTGTGCTGTTCCAATCTGATATTTCTGCTGACATTGGTGGGGACTAGGGGACTTCTAAACTGGGATCCGAGGTAGGGTTACGGTAACTGGAGCTGCAGCTTGTGTAAACTTCCCTGGGTAAAAAATGCCTGTGTCACCATAATGGGGGTTTCATCATGTTCTTTGCAGTTCAGATTAAAAACACCAAAATGTCTTGAAAGGCTCCATTGACTATAATAAGCTTTTGTAAGGTAGTTTGAGTATTCTTTTTTTGGTAAAGAAAATCAAGGAATTTCTTGTGAACAAAGTATGTTGGTATTTAATTAACCTACAGTGAACCAAAAAGGTTGCCTTTCAGATTTTGTGCTGTTTTGCCTAACTTTTTTTTCTCTCAAAAAAGTCACATTGGTTGATTTAAAGAATGGTTCTTGAGTTTGTTTTTCTAAAAGCAAAGAAGCATTTGAGCCATCAAAGGAAATTATAAAAATAGTGGTCAGTACTGCATAGCAGCATAGAAGCATCTTATAAAGCTCTATCAACTGAACTGGATGATCTGCCACTATATAAGGATATAAATTGTGCATCCTTGTTTCCAGAATATGATTACCTGAAGGAAAAAATTGCTTCCTTGCCCAAGAAGACTGACAACAAAATGGTTTGTTACAGGCCCTTCTTGAATATCAGGCTGGACTGGTTTCAACAAAGAAGTTTCAAAAAAAGAGAAGTTTTCTTGTTTTTTACCATTACTATGATTAGAAAAGATTACTTATTTTGAGCATCTGAGTTTAGGACTTCTTTTATTTTTCAAAGCATCAATGAAAACATCTGTTTTAAAAGCCTCATCAGAGTAAGATCCATAGGTTGTCTCTGTAATGCTGCCATCAATGCAGTTTGTGGTAGAGCTCTACATTATCTTGGTGAAATTACGTATTCATCTAAACTACTTATAAATGTAAACTGAAACAGGCCTGGCATGTTAATGAACTGGCAACTCCCGGAGACCAGAGCTGATGTGAAGCTCTCTGTACTAGAAATGCAGGGTCAGGGAAAAGGAGGGGATCTTGCAGGCTTTACTGTTGAGTTTGTGGGAGTCAATGGGTGTAGTGGAAGAGGCACATCAAAGGAGGAGGTTGTGCTTCTGGCAGACCAGAGGGGAGCCAGGATAGCAGAGGTTCAGGTGCCCAATGGAGAGGTCAGAGCTATAAAAGGCACGGAAGTAGAGGCAAGGGGGCTTGAACGTGACAGAAACAGAGGTAGCCTACTGACAAGGACCCAAATAGGACAGAGCAAGAGGAGTCACTGTCTTTTTCCAGCAGCAGCTACATTTGTAATCCCCTCACTGATTCATTTTATTTAGGCAGACTCTCAGTGATGTTGAGTGGACTTGGTAGGAACTTGTGCTTAGGAAGTGAGGCGCAAGCACGTCTGGAAGCATGCTGGTGATATTGTTACATTGTTTATATTTTGTTTGTTTTTATGAGATAGCATACATGTGTTTGCTTGTCATTACCTCCTCTGTGCATCTGATTTATTAGAAAAGGACCATCATAAAATTATCAAGCTACCCCATGAAGAACAGCTGGCTTTAGTAAACACTTAGTCATCTTGGGTTTAAGTAAAAACAGACCTGAAGTCATCCCTGCATTAAGAGTAACGGAGCCATGGTATGGTATCCTTCAGCAGAGATTGCTGAGCTTGGTTGTCAGCTCCTGCTAGGAGACAGTGTGTGCCAGCATTCAGGGCAAACAGACTGTCCTCTGGGTGAGGGGATAGGAACACCATCCCTGAACAAGTTAGTAAAAAAAGTCTGGTCCATGAGACATCGTAAAGGTGGTTGCTGGTGCCTCTTCTTGACACAAACTGGATTTACAAATGATGTTTTGTATAGCTGTGATTAAAGTAGAAAGAAAAGCAAAAGAGTAGAAAAATAGGGGGTCTCATTTCTTCAGAGTTTTACACCTGAAATGTACCACTGATGCCTGATGACATAGCAATTTACCTGATTGTGCAGATATCAATCTTTGTTTCTCACAATCCCCACCCCTGACTAAGCCCCACTTGATGACAACTGAGAATAATGCTGACCCTGTAGAAGTGCAATCTTCCAGGCAGTAAGAGCAACATCTCTTGTATCCTAGGTGGACTTTGTGTGGCAGCATGAGCAACTCTTCAATCACTTTAGACATACACAGAATTCTGTTTCTGTACAGCCATGAACAAGGCAATCCATTCACTACAGTTAATGCAGAAGGACAGTACCCACTTCTATGCACTGCGGGAGATGGTCAGATATTTTGGATGATGTACCTATTTGTCATCCACCCTGCCCCACTATGACCAAATGCCATCTCTTAGTTCTAATAGCTGAGCTGTCTGACAAATATTTGTTTTTCCCCAGCCTGGTTCTGCAAAATAATCTAGTCATTCTTATGAATGAATTACTAGTAGGTGGTGCAATAACTGGCCTTGGGTACAACTGGATAAGGCAGTGAATTGTGTTTACATACTGCCTAATCACCTGCCTTTCTATTCTCTGGAGAGGTGCTGCACCTTGCTTAATGTAGTATCATTTTCTAATTTTTCCTAACTCTCTTTTTACAGAACCAAATTAAGTAGAGAGCTTTGGAAGAGGCACAACAGTGGGGAAAGGGAAGAGGGAAGAGGTAAAGGGGTGATAAGCAGCTGAAACAGTTTCCTCATCACAAGCTCCACAGGCACATTTTGTGTTCTGGCAAAATAGAGGGTTTGCTCTCTTCTAAAACAAATTTCTGCTTTCCTGCCTTTTACTGCCATCCTGAATTACCTCCACTGCCTCATACATGAGTTTAGTTTATTTCTGGTTTGGGTTGAAGTT
This sequence comes from Empidonax traillii, assembly GCF_003031625.1. Taxonomy (NCBI): domain Eukaryota; kingdom Metazoa; phylum Chordata; class Aves; order Passeriformes; family Tyrannidae; genus Empidonax; species Empidonax traillii. The sequence goes on from NW_020956809.1 coordinate 19,800, forward strand.
ATAATATTGTGTAGCCTGGAGACACTTCATGCTTTGTTGATGCTGCCAAATGTCTCCCAGCCATTTTCCAGAGTGCAGCATGACCCTATCACCACATGGCTGAGAGTAGTAGCGTGTATTACTTGTCGTTTTAAGTCATTTTGTTGCTATTACCACCCGGGGAAATCAGCAGTTCTACAGTACGGGTCTTTAAAAGTCTTGAGGTTTTCCTCAAATTCACCTTTTTAAGTAGTCTGTGATAATCCTGTTTAAAAATGACTCTTTAACTCCATTTTCAGTCCTATTTCTTCCACTTATAAAGAAAGAGGGTAAAATAATACTTCACTTAATTCCTCCAAATTAAACAGTTCAGAGATTCTATACTATTAAACTGCAAATACTCACCTGGAGAGTCAGAAAGTCCATTTTGTTGCCATCATAAAGCTGTGCTGAACTTCCTGTGGTTGCCTGCAGGTGTCTGTAACTTTGGTTTCCTGACATTTCTACTGGCTTTGCTGTAGAACTAACAACTATTAGCAGTTTGGGGCTGTTTCCCACACTAAAGGCACTCCACCAGTGGGAGCTGTGTTTTCTGCTTGAACCCTCCTGTCCCTCCACTGCAATTGCAGCTTATGGGCTGCTTTAGTAGGAGCCCACAATGAAACTGCTGTTTGCCACATGTGTTTTAAGATCCATTCAGCCTCAGTCTATAACTGTTCTTCTGATTCCTTCATTTTGCCTACAAATACTAACAGGTCCCTTATGCATTATTTAAATTCTCCCCAGATTGGCCATGTTCTGTGTATTTTTCATCTTCCTGCCAAATAGGCAGGAACT